>NW_024609824.1:275000-375000 GCF_018296145.1 Oncorhynchus tshawytscha
CTCCTGAATGTCTCCTGAAAGTCAAACCAGGTAGCCAATTATATGTTGTACAGAGAAGTATAAATATGTTGTGATGCTCAACTACTGTATGACTCTTAAAATTTTCAGTTTAATACACATGTATGAGAACTGGATGTCAAGTGTTGCTGTATTGACTTACGTCTCACTCATTATGAAAATATATGTGTTAGTCATTTTGAAACTACAAAAGTGGTCTACTCTAATGTTGAGATGATTCCACGTCCCTCATGTATTTAGTTCTAGGCTATAGGCTATATTAAGATTCATATCTGAGAGCCCTCCAAACTATGTGACAATGATCATATATTTAGACTAATTCAACTAACTGTTATAGTTTTTGATTCTTCAACTAGGATTTGGCAGTCATCAAATAAATATTTTGCTTTCAAATAACTTGCATACCTTTAAATATTATTATGTTTTCTGAGAGGTATGAAAAATACTGTAAAATATGATGTGTTTCTGAGACCTGTATGTGAATATCAAAGAAAGTAGTTTTAGTTTAAACTCTTTATAAACTATATTCTCTATGTAAACTCTTTATAAACTATATTCTCTATGTAAACTCTTTATAAACTATATTCTCTATGTAAACTCTATATAAACTATATTCTCTATGTAAACTCTTTATCAACTATATTCTCTATGTAAACTCTTTATAAACTATATTCTCTATGTAAACTCTTTATAAACTATATTCTCTATGTAAACTCTTTATAAACTATATTCTCTATGTAAACTCTTTATAAACTATATTCTCTATGTAAACTCTTTATAAACTATATTCTCTATGTAAACTCTTTATAAACTATATTCTCTATATAAACTCTTTATAAACTATATTCTCTATGTAAACTCTTTATAAACTATATTCTCTATGTAAACTCTTTATAAACTATATTCTCTATGTAAACTCTTTATAAAATATTCTCTATATAAACTCTTTATAAACTATATTCTCTATGTAAATGCAAAATACTGTAAAAATATAAACTATATTCTCTATATAAACTCTTTATAAACTATATTCTCTATGTAAACTCTTTATAAACTATATTCTCTATGTAAACTCTTTATAAACTATATTCTCTATGTAAACTCTTTATAAACTATATTCTCTATGTAAACTCTTTATAAACTATATTCTCTATATAAACTCTTTATAAACTATATTCTCTATGTAAACTCTTTATAAACTATATTCTCTATATAAACTCTTTATAAACTATATTCTCTATGTAAACTCTTTATAAACTATATTCTCTATGTAAACTCTTTATAAACTATATTCTCTATGTAAACTCTTTATAAACTATATTCTCTATGTAAACTCTTTATAAACTATATTCTCTATGTAAACTCTTTATAAACTATATTCTCTATGTAAACTCTTTATAAACTATATTCTCTATGTAAACTCTTTATAAACTATATTCTCTATGTAAACTCTTTATAAACTATATTAAACTATAGTCTATATAAACTCTTTATAAAATATATTCTCTATGTAAACTCTTTATAAACTATATTCTCTATGTAAACTCTTTATAAACTATATTCTCTATGTAAACTCTTTATAAACTATATTCTCTATATAAACTCTTTATAAACTATATTCTCTATATAAACTCTTTATAAACTATATTCTCTATGTAAACTCTTTATAAACTATATTCTCTATGTAAACTCTTTATAAACTATATTCTCTATATAAACTCTTTATAAACTATATTCTCTATATAAACTCTATATAAACTATATTCTCTATATAAACTCTTTATAAACTATATATTAAACTCTTTATAAACTATATTCTCTATGTAAACTCTTTATAAACTATATTCTCTATGTAAACTCTTTATAAACTATATTCTCTATATAAACTCTTTATAAACTATATTCTCTATGTAAACTCTTTATAAACTATATTCTCTATGTAAACTCTTTATAAACTATATTCTCTATATAAACTCTTTATAAACTATATTCTCTATATAAACTCTATATAAACTATAGGCTATATATAAACTATAGTCTCATTATAAACTCTCTATAAACTATATTTTCTATGTAAACTATATTAGAGTTTTTGAAAAGTTAGCATATTCAAATAAACAACAAAACACACCTATTTTCTACCCAGGTCTGCTTCATACTGTACACAGAGAGAGAAAAACGGTATCGCGAGCTCTTCTGACTCTGCGTAAGTCAAAAAACATGCAGCATCTCACAGTATCCCTTCAATGACCCCATGGCCTCTACAGTCAGCTTGGGATTTAAACCAGCGCCCTTTCAGTTACTGGCCGCACGCTCTCTTAACCACTAGGCTAACTGACACCCAAATGGATTAGAGATGGACCCAGAATCCTGTGAAATACCCAGGGCTCTGAAGGAGAGCAGCTGTGCTTCTGTCCAGCACCAGCACAACATGAGGGACTGCACCTAACAGACCACAGAATGCTGCTCAGCTCACCCTGGCCAGGGGGTCTATCTGTCTGCCCTTGGAAATGACAAAGACCAAGTATAGAATGTGTCTCAAATGGTACCCTATTCATCATGGTTAAATTACTACACTACTTTTGACGGGTGTCCATAAGGCTCTGGTCAACAGTAGTACACTATATAGGGAAGAGAGTGCCATTAAGGACACAGCAATATTGTTGTTGTCTGAGAGCAGAAATCGGGCTACTCTGTGACTTTGACAAGACAGATCTCATTTTATAGGCACTGTTAAAAAGAAGAAAAACAACGTGGTTTATTTTATTTACTAAAAAGTTAACAAGTGAGCTAATAACGGCCAAATGTTTCAAATTAAGGGGAAATTGCTCCATAAAAGGATTCGTAAAGTTTCTGTAGTAAAAGCTGAAAGCACTTTACTACTTGTTACAGTGTGTACTATATCAAGAGGACAACAATGATTAAAGCAAAACAAACATAATCTTCATAAAAACGGAAATGACTCAGTTCTTCCCTTTCTTAAATTAGAAGATAAAGAAAAGACAAGCTAAAATAATACCGACACAGCACCACATGCTGTTAAAGCCTAGTGTAATTCATACACAGCACCACATGCTGTTAAAGCCTAGTGTAATTCATACACAGCACCACATGCTGTTAAAGCCTAGTGTAATTCATACACAGCACCACATGCTGTTAAAGCCTAGTGTAATTCATACACAGCACCACATGCTGTTAAAGCCTAGTGTAATTCATACACAGCACCACATGCTGTTAAAGCCTAGTGTAATTCATACACAGCACCACATGCTGTTAAAGCCTAGTGTAATTCATACACAGCACCACATGCTGTTAAAGCCTAGTGTAATTCATACACAGCACCACATGCTGTTAAAGCCTAGTGTAATTCATACACAGCACCACATGCTGTTAAAGCCTAGTGTAATTCATACACAGCACCACATGCTGTTAAAGCCTAGTGTAATTCATACACAGCACCACATGCTGTTAAAGCCTAGTGTAATTCATACACAGCACCACATGCTGTTAAAGCCTAGTGTAATTCATACACAGCACCACATGCTGTTAAAGCCTAGTGTAATTCATACACAGCACCACATGCTGTTAAAGCCTAGTGTAATTCATACACAGCACCACATGCTGTTAAAGCCTAGTGTAATTCATACACAGCACCACATGCTGTTAAAGCCTAGTGTAATTCATACACAGCACCACATGCTGTTAAAGCCTAGTGTAATTCATACACAGCACCACATGCTGTTAAAGCCTAGTGTAATTCATACACAGCACCACATGCTGTTAAAGCCTAGTGTAATTCATACACAGCACCACATGCTGTTAAAGCCTAGTGTAATTCATCCACTGCACATGCTGTTAAACATGCTGTTAAAGCCTAGTGTAATTCATACACAGCACCACATGCTGTTAAAGCCTAGTGTAATTCATACACAGCACCACATGCTGTTAAAGCCTAGTGTAATTCATACACAGCACCACATGCTGTTAAAGCCTAGTGTAATTCATACACAGCACCACATGCTGTTAAAGCCTAGTGTAATTCATACACAGCACCACATGCTGTTAAAGCCTAGTGTAATTCATCCACAGCACCACATGCTGTTAAAGCCTAGTGTAATTCATACACAGCACCACATGCTGTTAAAGCCTAGTGTAATTCATACACAGCACCACATGCTGTTAAAGCCTAGTGCACAGCACCACATGCTGTTAAAGCCTAGTGTAATTCATACACAGCACCACATGCTGTTAAAGCCTGTTAAAGCCTAGTGTAATTCATACACAGCACCACATGCTGTTAAAGCCTAGTGTAATTCATACACAGCACCACATGCTGTTAAAGCCTAGTGTAATTCATACACAGCACCACATGCTGTTAAAGCCTAGTGTAATTCATCCACTGCACCACATGCTGTTAAAGCCTAGTGTAATTCATACACAGCACCACATGCTGTTAAAGCCTAGTGTAATTCATACACAGCACCACATGCTGTTAAAGCCTAGTGTAATTCATACACAGCACCACATGCTGTTAAAGCCTAGTGTAATTCATACACAGCACCACATGCTGTTAAAGCCTAGTGTAATTCATGCACAGCACCACATGCTGTTAAAGCCTAGTGTAATTCATACACAGCACCACATGCTGTTAAAGCCTAGTGTAATTCATGCACAGCACCACATGCTGTTAAAGCCTAGTGTAATTCATACACAGCACCACATGCTGTTAAAGCCTAGTGTAATTCATACACCACATTCTGTTAAAGCCTAGTGTAATTCATACACAGCACCACATGCTGTTAAAGCCTAGTGTAATTCATACACAGCATGCTGTTAAAGCCTAGTGTAATTCATACACAGCACCACATGCTGACGGCATCCCCAGCCGCGCCCTCAGAGCATGCGCAGACCAGCTGGCCGGTGTGTTCACGGACATATTCAATCAATCCCTATACCAGTCTGCTGTTCCCACATGCTTCAAGAGGGCCACCATTGTTCGTGTTCCCAAGAAAGCTAAGGTAACTGAGCTAAACGACTACCTCCCCGTAGCACTCACTTCCGTCATCATGAAGTGCTTTGAGAGACTAGTCAAGGACCATATCACCTCCACCCTACCTGACACCCTAGACCCACTCCAATTTGCTTACCGCCCAAATAGGTCCACAGACGATGCAATCTCAACCACACTGCACACTGCCCTAACCCATCTGGACAAGAGGAATACCTATGTGAGAATGCTGTTCATCGACTACAGCTCGGCATTCAACACCATAGTACCCTCCAAGCTCGTCATCAAGCTCGAGACCCTGGGTCTCGACCCCCCCCTGTGCAACTGGGTACTGGACTTCCTGACGGGCCGCCCCCAGGTGGTGAGGGTAGGCAACAACATCTCCACCCCGCTGATCCTCAACACTGGGGCCCCACAAGGGTGCGTTCTGAGCCCTCTCCTGTACTCCCTGTTCATCCACGACTGCGTGGCCACGCACGCCTCCAACTCAATCATCAAGTTTGCGGACGACACAACAGTGGTAGGCTTGATTACCAACAACGACGAGACGGCCTACAGGGAGGAGGTGAGGGCCCTCGGAGTGTGGTGTCAGGAAAATAACCTCACACTCAACTCCAAAAAAACTAAGGAGATGATTGTGGACTTCAGGAAACAGCAGAGGGAACACCCCCCTATCCACATCGATGGAACAGTAGTGGAGAGGGTAGTAAGTTTTAAGTTCCTCGGCATACACATCACAGACAAACTGAATTGGTCCACTCACACAGACAGCATCGTGAAGAAGGCGCAGCAGCGCCTCTTCAACCTCAGGAGGCTGAAGAAATTCGGCTTGTCACCAAAAGCACTCACAAACTTCTACAGATGCACAATCGAGAGCATCCTGGCGGGCTGTATCACCGCCTGGTACGGCAACTGCTCCACCCACAACCGTAAGGCTCTCCAGAGGGTAGTGAGGTCTGCACAACGCATCACCGGGGGCAAACTACCTGCCCTCCAGGACACCTACACCACCCGATGTTACAGGAAGGCCATAAAGATCATCAAGGACAACAACCACCCGAGCCACTGCCTGTTCACCTCGCTATCATCCAGAAGGCGAGGTCAGTACAGATGCATCAAAGCTGGGACCGAGAGACTGAAAATCAGCTTCTATCTCAAGGCCATCAGACTGTTAAACAGCCACCACTAACATTGAGTGGCTGCTGCCAACACACTGACTCAACTCCAGCCACTTTAATAATGGGAATTGATGGGAAATGATGGAAAATATATCACTAGCCACTTTAAACAATGCTACCTAATATAATGTTTACATACCCTACATTATTCATCTCATATGTATACGTATATACTGTACTCTATATCATCTACTGCATCCTTATGTAATACATGTATCACTAGCCACTTTAACTATGCCACTTTGTTTACATACTCATCTCATATGTATATACTGTACTCGATACCATCTACTGTATCTTGCCTAAGCTGCTCTGTACCATCACTCATTCATATATCTTTATGTACATATTCTTTATCCCCTTACACTGTGTATAAGACAGTAGTTTTTTTTCTTTTGGAATTGTTAGTTAGATTACTCGTTGGTTATTACTGCATTGTCGGAACTAGAAGCACAAGCATTTCGCTACACTCGCATTAACATCTGCTAACCATGTGTATGTGACAAATAAAATTTGATTTGATTTGATTTAGTGTAATTCATACACAGCACCACATGCTGTTAAAGCCTAGTGTAATTCATACACAGCATGCTGTTAAAGCCTAGTGTAATTCATCCACTGCACCACATGCTGTTAAAGCCTAGTGTAATTCATACACAGCACCACATGCTGTTAAAGCCTAGTGTAATTCATACACAGCATGCTGTTAAAGCCTAGTGTAATTCATACACAGCACCACATGCTGTTAAAGCCTAGTGTAATTCATCACACAGCACCACATGCTGTTAAAGCCCACATCATACACAGCACCACATGCTGTTAAAGCCTAGTGTAATTCATACACAGCTGTTAAAGCCACATACACAGCACCACATGCTGTTAAAGCCTAGTGTAATTCATGCACAGCATGCTGTTAAAGCCTAGTGTAATTCATACACAGCACCACATGCTGTTAAAGCCTAGTGTAATTCATACACAGCACCACATGCTGTTAAAGCCTAGTGTAATTCATACACAGCACCACATGCTGTTAAAGCCTAGTGTAATTCATACACAGCACCACATGCTGCTTTACCTACACTTTCAGATAATCACTGAGTGAGATTGCAGGTAATGGGCTTGTTCGTTTCCAACGAAGTGCTTCTTTGTTCTGTAAAGAGTGTAAAGCACAGGGGACGTATAAAGTTCCTCCTCAGATTGTTAACTTCATCATACATGAAAGAAGAAAAACATAAACGTTCCATCCCCAATTCAAAAACACTGAATCAAAACTACTGAATCAAAACCACTGAATCAAAACTCCTGAATCAAAAACACTGAATCAAAACCACTGAATCAAAACTACTGAATCAAAAACACTGAATCAAAAACACTGAATCAAAACCACTGAATCAAAACTACTGAATCAAAACCACTGAATCAAAAACACTGAATCAAAAAACACTGAATCAAAAACACTGAATCAAAAACACTGAATCAAAAACACTGAATCAAAAACACTGAATCAAAAAACACTGAATCAAAAAACACTGAATCATAAAACACTTGAATCAAAAAACACTGAATCACAAACACTGAATCAAAAACACTGGTTTAAATAGACAGCGCTGTCCACATTAGGTCATTTGGGAGCTATTGCATTGTGGTTGAGCCAAGCTTTTATAAGATGTGTCCCCTGACGCTAACGATATGATCCCTTTATGGTGAGGTCAGTGTGACCTCTGCTACAGTACAGCTAGCTATTAGCATGTCTGCATGCTAGCAATGGTTGCTTACCAAATGGCACCCTATTCCCTACATAGTGCGCTACTTTTGGCCAGGGCTCTGTGGGTAGTAGTGCACGACATAGGACATAGGATGACATTTGGGATTCAGACAGTGTTCAGAGCTGGACTTTAACAGTCTAAATGGGTGTTTGGACCTGTGACTCTTAGTTACCAGAAAATAATGTATTTCTCCATAAAACAACTTATTAATTATACATGGTGAGGAGAACAGGACCCTCTGCCTGTTTGACTTATTTACAAACCCAGTCACAGTCAGGCCCAGACGTGGCTCGTTCACTAGGGTTGTTTCATAATGAAGAGGACTAAATCAAGTCCCCCACCACCCCAACTTCTGGTACCAACACTTCTGGTTCAATTAAACACACCGACAGGGGCCTGTGTGCGTTGGCACGTCGCTGCGCTTTACTCTCATTGTTTTCTTAGTAATTAGCTAGTGTTTTCACATGGTTTATGTCTGTGGGTTAGCAAGCTCCATTAATACTACCCCATGTTCTGGCTCTCTCCCTTCTCTCCTCCAGCTAGCGAGCCTGTCCACTGAGCCAGAGACCAGAGGACTAATTCAGCCTCTCCTCTACCTAGTGACCCTGTCCACTGAGCCAGAGGCCAGAGGACTAATTCAGCCTCTCCTCTACCTAGTGACCCTGTCCACTGAACGAGAGACCAGAGGACTAATTCATTCTCTCATCTACCTAGTGACCTTGTCCACTGAGCGAGAGACCAGAGGACTAATTCAGCCTCTCCTCTACCTAGTGACCCTGTCCACTGAACGAGAGCCCAGAGGACTAATTCAGCCTCTCCTCTACCTAGTGACCCTGTCCACTGAGCCAGAGACCAGAGGACTAATTCAGCCTCTCTCTACCTAGTGACCCTGTCCACTGAACGAGAGCCCAGAGGACTAATTCAGCCTCTCCTCTACCTAGTGACCCTGTCCACTGAGCCAGAGACCAGAGGACTAATTCAGCCTCTCCTCTACCTAGTGACCCTGTCCACTGAGCCAGAGCCAGAGGACCAGAGTGACCCTGTCCACCGAGAGCCAGAGGACTAATTCAGCCTCTCCTCTACCTAGTGACCCTGTCCACTGAGCCAGAGACCAGAGGACTAATTCAGCCTCTCCTCTACCTAGTGACCCTGTCCACTGAGCCAGAGACCAGAGGACTAATTCAGCCTCTCCTCTACCTAGTGACCCTGTCCACTGAACGAGAGCCCAGAGGACTAATTCAGC
The DNA here is from genome assembly GCF_018296145.1 of Oncorhynchus tshawytscha. Taxonomy (NCBI): domain Eukaryota; kingdom Metazoa; phylum Chordata; class Actinopteri; order Salmoniformes; family Salmonidae; genus Oncorhynchus; species Oncorhynchus tshawytscha. The sequence continues at coordinate 284,214 of NW_024609824.1, forward strand.
CTCTCCTCTACCTAGTGACCCTGTCCACTGAGCGAGAGACCAGAGGACTAATTCATTCTCTCATCTACCTAGTGACCCTGTCCACTGAACGAGAGCCCAGAGGACTCAGACTCTCCTCTACCTAGTGACCCTGTCCACTGAACGAGAGCCCAGAGGACTAATTCAGCCTCTCCTCTACCTAGTGACCCTGTCCACTGAACGAGAGCCCAGAGGAGCCTCTCCTCTACCTAGTGACCCTGTCCACTGAACGAGAGACCAGAGGACTAATTCAGCCTCTCCTCTACCTAGTGACCCTGTCCACTGAACGAGAGCCCAGAGGACTAATTCAGCCTCTCCTCTACCTAGTGACCCTGTCCACTGAACGAGAGACCAGAGGACTAATTCAGTCAGATTCAGTGGAGCTAATTGTGTTCTGTGTTTTCACAAGGACCTGTCTAATGTGGAGATCAAGTGATCATTATGATAAATGGTGCCTTTGTCTCATCCTGGAAGGTTTATGTTCAGTATGTAGTGATGAGAGGAGCTGTTCATGAAGAGTGGTGGGAGTTAATTTGGGAGTAGGGGGAGTTAATGGGGGAGTAGTGGGAGTTAATGGGGGAGTAAGGGGAGTAGGAGGAGTTAATGGGGGAGTAGGGGGGAGTTAATGGGGGAGTAAGGGGAGTAGGGGGAGTTAATGGGGGAGTAGGGGGAGTTAATGGGGAGTAGGGGGAGTTAATGGGGAGTAGGGGGAGTTAATGGGGGAGTAGGGGGAGTTAAGGGGGAGTTAAGGGGGAGTTAATGGGGGAGTAGGGGGAGTTAATGGGGGAGTAGGGGGAGTTAATGGGGGAGTAGGGGGAGTTAATGGGGGAGTAGGAGAGGGGAGTTAATGGGGGAGTTAATGGGGAGTAGGGGGAGTTAATGGGGGAGTAGGGGGAGTTAATGGGGGAGGGGGAGTTAATGGGGGAGAGGGGGAGTTAATGGGGGAGTATGGGGGAGTTAATGGGGGAGTAGGGGGAGTTAATGGGGGAGTAATGGGGAGTAGGGGAGTTAATGGGGGAGAAAGGAGGGGGAGTTAATGGGGGAGTAAGGGGGAGTAGGGGAGTTAATGGGGGTTAATGGGGGAGTTAATGGGGGGAGAAAGGGAGGGGGAGTTAATGGGGAGTACGGGGGAGTTAATGGGGAGTAATGGGGAGTAGGAGGAGTTAATGGGGGAGTAGGGGGAGTTAATGGGGAGTAAGGGGAGTTAATGGGGGAGTAGGGGGAGTTAATGGGGGAGTAAGGGGAGTTAATGGGGGAGTAGGGGGAGTTAATGGGGGAAAGGAGAGGGGGAGGTGATGGGGGAGTAAGGAGAGGGGGAGGTAATGGGGGAGTAGGGGGAGTTAATGGGGAGTAGCAGGATGTTAATGGGGAGTAAGGGGGAGTAAGGGGAGTTAATGGGGAGTAATGTGGGAGGTTAAGTTAATGGGGGACTAAGGGGGAGCAAGGGGGAATAGGGGGAGTTAATGAATGAGTAAAGGGGAGTAAGTTGGAGTTCATGGGGAGTAAGGGGGAGTACATGGGGGACTAAGGGGGAGATGTTGGGGGAGTAGGGGGAGTTCATGGGGGAGTAAGGGGAGTTCATGTTGAGGAGGCATCACATTTATGCTGTTTCATCTGCCGAGGTTTGCAGCCTGTCAAGCCTTGGGTAAAGACGCGCGTGTGCGTGTGCGTGTGCGTGTGTGTGTGCACGTGCGTGTGCGTGTGCGTGTGTGTGTGCGTGTGTGTGTGTGTGACAAATGAGGTCATGTGAACACCACCCAAGGTGATGGATGGAAACAGCAGAGCTGGTTGAGGGTAAATTACAATGCTGCTGTCTCATACAGTATATATGGACCACACACACACACACACACACACACACACACACACACACACACACACACACACACACACACACACTGACACTATTGATTGACATCGTGTTTGCTGGGAAAGTGTGTTTAACAGAGTAGTTAATGTGTACAGCCATTCACAAGGTATGTAAACAGAGACCAAGGTATTGACATGGTCAGACTGTATTCAAATCAAATCAAATCAAATGTTATTTGTCACATGTGCCGAATACAACAGGTACCGGTACCCCCTGTATATAGCCTCCACACTGACTCTGTACTGGTACCCCCTGTATATAGTCTCCACACTGACTCTGTACTGGTACCCCCTGTATATAGCCTCCACACTGACTCTGTACCAGTACCCCCTGTATATAGCCTCCACATTGAGTCTGTACCAGTAACCCCTGTATATAGCCTCAACATTGACTCTGTACCAGTAACACCCTGTATATAGCCTCCACATTGACTCTGTACCAGTACCCCTGTATATAGCCTCCACATTGACTCTGTACCAGTACCCCTGTATATAGCCTCCACATTGACTCTGTACCAGTAACACCCTGTATATAGCCTCCACATTGACTCTGTACCAGTACCCCTGTATATAGCCTCCACATTGACTCTGTACCAGTACCCCCTGTATATAGCCTCCACATTGACTCTGTACTGGTACCCCCTGTATATAGCCTCCACACTGACTCTGTACCAGTACCCCCTGTATATAGCCTCCACACTGACTCTGAGTCACCCCCTGTATATAGCCTCCACATTGACTATGTACTGGTACCCCCTGTATATAGCCAGGTAATTGACTCTGTACCAGTACCCCTGTGCATATAGCCTCCACATTGAGTCTGTACCAGTGGCTATGCATAGATAATAACAGAGAGTAGCAACAGCGTGGGGGGGTGCGGGGGTTGTGGGTGCAAATAGTCTGGGTAGCCATTTGATAACATGTTCAAGAGTCTTATGGCTTTGGGGTAGAAACTGTTGAGAAGCCTTTTGGTCCTAGACTTGGCACTCCAGTACCGCTTGCCATGTGGTAGCAGAGAAAACAGTATATGACTAGGGTGGTTGGAGTCTTTGACAATTTTATGGGCCTTCCTCTGACACCGCCTGGTATAGAGGTCCTGGATGGCAGGAAGCTTGGCCCCGGTGACGTACTGGGTCATACGCACTACCCTCTGTGTTGAGACTGAGGTATTGACATGGTCTCACCATATTGAGACTGGGGTATTGACATGGTCTCACCATATTGAGACCGGGGTACTGACATGGTCTCACCATATTGAGACCGGGGTATTGACATGGTCTCACCATATTGAGACCGGGGTACTGACATGGTCTCACCATATTGAGACTGGGGTATTGACATGGTCTCACCATATTGAGACCGGGGTACTGACATGGTCTCACCATATTGAGACTGGGGTATTGACATGGTCTCACCATATTGAGACTGGGGTATTGACATGGTCTCACCATATTGAGACCAGGGTATTGACATGGTCTCACCATATTGAGACAGGGGTACTGACATGGTCTCACCATATTGAGACCAGGGTATTGACATGGTCTCACCATATTGAGACCAGGGTATTGACATGGTCTCACCATATTGAGACCGGGGTACTGACATGGTCTCACCATATTGAGACCAGGGTATTGACATGGTCTCACCATATTGAGACCGGGGTACTGACATGGTCTCACCATATTGAGACCGGGGTACTGACATGGTCTCACCATATTGAGACCGGGGTACTGACATGGTCTCACCATATTGAGACTGGGGTACTGACATGGTCTCACCATATTGAGACCGGGGTACTGACATGGTCTCACCATATTGAGACCGGGGTACTGACATGGTCTCACCATATTGAGACCGGGGTACTGACATGGTCTCACCATATTGAGGTGGAGTAGTGTGGTGCAGTACACCCAATATTGTAACAGAGAACAAGTGTTGTAGCACAGACAGTCTTTGTATAGCAATCCCCTCCTCACTTCCTGTTCCTCTTATCAAAATGTCAACAGTACAAGAGGGATGTTTGGCCTTGGTGTTCATCACACCTGTAACAGGGTGTCGTCCTTGAACTTTGACGCACACTCTCACTCTCACACACACGCAAACACACACACACACAAATACGCTCAACGAAGAGTGGATGAGGGGTTGGGGTGGTCAATTGGCACACACTCTCTCTCTCTCTTTTCACTCACTCACTCACTCACTCACTCACTCACTCACTCACTCACACACACACACACACACACACACACACACAGGGTTGTCAATTAGAGTGTGGGAACGAGGTCACACCTGCAGGGCCTGGCAGATTGATAAACGATGTTGCTTTAAACTTTGGAGACCGTCATTTTTGGGAGCTGGTGTTTACCTTCCACTGAAGTTAAATGGGTCTCTTTGAAGAGAGTCTGCTAGGCCCTGGGATGTTTTGAACGGGGAGAAAATGCCCCCTTGATTAGCTAATGACACATTCTGCTTCAATTACATATAATAGGAGCGAACAGGCCTCAGAACAGACATTAGGCCTGGTATTTCCTACAGAGAGAGGAACAGGCCTCAGAACAGACAGTAGGCCTGGTATTTCCTACAGAGAGAGGAACAGGCCAGGCCTCAGAACAGACAGTAGGCCTGGTATTTCCTACAGAGAGAGGAACAGGCCAGGCCTCAGAACAGACAGTAGGCCTGGTATTTCCTACAGAGAGAGGAACAGGCCAGGCCTCAGAACAGACAGTAGGCCTGGTATTTCCTACAGAGAGAGGAACAGGCCAGGCCTCAGAACAGACAGTAGGCCTGGTATTTCCTACAGAGAGAGGAACAGGCCAGGTCTCAGAACAGACATTAGGCCTGGTATTTCCTACAGAGAGAGGAACAGGCCAGGCCTCAGAACAGACAGTAGGCCTGGTATTTCCTACAGAGAGAGGAACAGGCCAGGCCTCAGAACAGACAGTAGGCCTGGTATTTCCTACAGAGATGGAGAGAGATTCAGGCTTTTTTCCCCATTTTTGCTGGTCATGCAAAGAAAGCCTGTGGAAAAAAAATCACTGAAAGTTGGGGTGCTATTGACACTTTTAGTTACTGTAATATACTTCTAGGTGATGAGAATACCCCCTACACTAGCAATGAGAAGAGTCCCTACACTAGCAATGGGAATACCCCCTACACTAGCAATGGGAATACCCCCTACACTAGCAATGGGAATACCCCCTACACTAGCAATGGGAATACCCCTACACTAGCAATGGGAAGACCCCTACACTAGCAATGAGAAGACTCCCTACACTAGCAATGAGAAGACTCCCTACACTAGCAATGAGAAGAGTCCCTACACTAGCAATGGGAATACCCCCTACACTAGCAATGGGAATACCCCCTACACTAGCAATGGGAATACCCCCTACACTAGCAATGAGAAGACTCCCTACACTAGCAATGAGAAGACTCCCTACACTAGCAATGAGAAGAGTCCCTACACTAGCAATGGGAAGAGTCCCTACACTAGCAATGAGAAGACTCCCTACACTAGCAATGGGAATACTCCCTACACTAGCAATGGGAAGACTCCCTACACTAGCTATGAGAAGACTCCCTACACTAGCAATGAAAGGACTCCCTACACTAGCAATGAGAAGACTCCCTACACTAGCAATGGGAATACCCCCTACACTAGCAATGGGAATACCCCCTACACTAGCAATGAGAAGACTCCCTACACTAGCAATGAGAAGAGTCCCTACACTAGCAATTGGAAGAGTCCCTACACTAGCAATGGGAAGAGTCCCTACACTAGCAATGAGAAGACTCCCTACACTAGCAATGGGAATACTCCCTACACTAGCAATGGGAAGACTCCCTACACTAGCTATGAGAAGACTCCCTACACTAGCAATGAGAAGACTCCTTACACTAGCAATGAGAAGACTCCCTACACTAGCAATGAGAAGACTCCCTACACTAGCAATGAGAAGACTCCCTACACTAGCAATGAGAAGACTCCCTACACTAGCAATGAGAAGACTCCCTACACTAGCAATGAGAAGACTCCCTACACTAGCAATGGGAAGACTCCCTACACTAGCAATGAGAAGACTCCCTACACTAGCAATGAGAAGACTCCCTACACTAGCAATGGGAAAGTCCCTACACTAGCAATGGGAAGAGTCCCTACACTAGCAATGGGAAGAGTCCCTACACTAGCAATGGGAAGACTCCCTACACTAGCAATGGAAGAGTCCCTACACTAGCAATGGGAAGAGTCCCTACACTAGCAATGGGAAGACTCCCTACACTAGCAATGGGAAGAGTCCCTACACTAGCAATGAGAAGACTCCCTACACTAGCAATGGGAAGACTCCCTACACTAGCAATGGGAAGAGTCCCTACACTAGCAATGAGAAGACTCCCTACACTAGCAATGGGAAGAGTCCCTACACTAGCAATGAGAAGACTCCCTACACTAGCAATGAGAAGACTCCCTACACTAGCAAGCAATGGAAGACTCCCTACACTAGCAATGAGAAGACTCCCTACACTAGCAATGAGAAGACTCCCTACACTAGCAATGGGAAGAGTCCCTACACTAGCAATGAGAAGACTCCCTACACTAGCAATGGGAAGAGTCCCTACACTAGCAATGGGAAGACTCCCTACACTAGCAATGAAGGAAGAAGACTCCCTACACTAGCAATGAGAAGACTCCCTACACTAGCAATGGGAAGACTCCCTACACTAGCAATGGGAAGAGTCCCTACACTAGCACTAGCAATGGGAAGAGTCCCTACACTAGCAATGAGAAGACTCCCTACACTAGCAATGAGAAGACTCCCTACACTAGCAATGAGAAGACTCCCTACACTAGCAATGGGAAGAGTCCCTACACTAGCAATGAGAAGACTCCCTACACTAGCAATGGGAAGACTCCCTACACTAGCAATGAGAAGACTCCCTACACTAGCAATGGGAAGACTCCCTACACTAGCAATGAGAAGACTCCCTACACTAGCAATGAGAAGACTCCCTACACTAGCAATGAGAAGACTCCCTACACTAGCAATGAGAAGACTCCCTACACTAGCAATGAGAAGACTCCCTACACTAGCAATGAGAAGACTCCCTACACTAGCAATGGGAAGAGTCCCTAAACTTTTCTCACACTTTAGCCAATATGAGACAAATAGAGACATATAGGAGTTGAATAATGAATGCGTTTCTACCCTATACCAGCCTCATAGCTAATCGTATGGGTGTGCATCGCATATCTTCATCAACGTTGATTAAGCCGACCTGTCAAGACACTACGTGGAGAATGTACATTCACACAACCCACACAATGTAGAGTTCATCTATTTTCATCTCTCTGTCTTATCTCAGTCTTTTCAGCATCACTTATCACGTCTAAAGTTTCCTATTCAAAATGTTTCATCTGCATAGAGAATGCAATGCAGGCAACATTCTTTGAGCAAGATATGCAATGTAAGTCTTGATTGGAGGTTAATATTACACCTTTACAACGGATTCAGAAGGTTTATATGCATGAAAAGACCTCAATCTGGGATCTGATAACTTGCATACAAACGATACACCACAGGCCCACTAGCTATGAGTTAAGTATAATCTGATATGCAGCCTTTACACTTGGATTGACTTCAACGGCTTGTTTTCTCCAGAGGAAAAAGGCAGACATGTTTTAGTGAAGGTTTTTTAGAAGGCTTCACCCTGAGAACAGCTGCAGAGTCTAGACCGTCATTCTCACGTCCCGCTTTCGCTCCAGGGCCAAATACATAGATGTCGATACTCAAAACGGATAAAACCTGCCTGCAAGACAGATACATTTGCTGACAACTTATTTTACAAAGTCAAAGGGCAGTTCATTGAGGGTTAAAGTTAATATTTGTTGTGTAGACATAGTCATGGGTTCAGAAGACTGGGAGAGGGATGAGCTAACCCTTTACATAATACACTGGGGAACATGATCATTAAATGGTTGTCAGAAAAGGGGGGTGCCCACTGGGCAAAAACTGGTTGCATCAGTGTTGTTTCCACGTCATTTCACCCCCCAAAAAAAAAACAATGTGATAACGCTGAATCAACGTAGAAATTGGATTGGATTTGCAAAAAAGTCATCAACATAAAGAGCATTTCATCTTCTTCTTTTCTTACCCTACTTTTAATCTAAATCCGACGACATGGGGAAATGTTTTGGTTGATTTCACGTTGAATCCATGTTAGTTAACAACTCAACCAAATGTAAATCGAAACTAGACGTTGAACTGACGTCTGTGCCCAGTGGGTACCTGGTACCTGGTGGTTTTAAAACATGTTAACTAGTTTGGTTACGTGGCATTGGGGGAGGGGGGGGATCTTCCCTCAAAAGTTTTTCGCCACAGAGCAAATTTCAGGTCTGCTGAGAACAAACGTTGTGAAAATTCTGTACGACTTCCAGCGAGTGTTTACTGTGAACCCTGAGGCTGTACCTGCTTTAAGCTGCAGATTTAATAGAGTAGAAGCCACGTAGGCTTCTGTTGCTATTTGATCATAATGTAGACCTATCAGAGTGGCCTACCATCAAGAACAATGGAGAAAATGCATCCCATAACATTTTAACATGGAAAGAGCTGTTCTAAAATTCAGACTTCAAAAACAGCCAATGTGTGGTGTCCAATGTAGGCCTACATTCCATCAGACTTCTAAACGAACACAGAGGGCTTGACATGAACCTGTTTATCCACTTGTCCTTCAGACATGGAGGTGACTGAAAGTGTTGCTTGTGTTGTTTGATGCAAGAAACAACTTTACAAAATGAAACGCATTATTATTCCCATACCATTATTACAAACAATCAGACACATTAATTATACCACCCTCTGCCCATTCAATCCTGTCTCAAAATACAACACTGCCCCTTTAAGACAAAAAAAAGCTCTTTACTTGACTTGCTTTTCAGAGATGTCTAGAAATGTACATGTTTTGAGCTCTTACATGAAACAATCACTCTCCTATTGTTGACTAATAATGATCTATAACTGGACTACTAACTAACTAGTAATCACTCCCCTATTGCTGACTAATAATGATCTATAACTGGGCTAATAACTAACTAGTAATCACTCCCCTATTGCTGACTAATAATGATCTATAACTGGACTACTAACTAACTAGTAATCACTCCCCTATTGCTGACTAATAATGATCTATAACTGGACTACTAACTAACTAGTAATCACTCCCCTATTGCTGACTAATAATGATCTATAACTGGGCTAATAACTAACTAGTAATCACTCCCCTATTGCTGACTAATAATGATCTATAACTGGACTACTAACTAACTAGTAATCACTCCCCTATTGCTGACTAATAATGATCTATAACTGGACTACTAACTAACTAGTAATCACTCCCCTATTGCTGACTAATAATGATCTATAACTGGGCTAATAACTAACTAGTAATCACTCCCCTATTGCTGACTAATAATGATCTATAACTGGACTAATAACTCACTAACTAACAGAGGATATGAACAAAATGTGCACAAGTGGCTACATGCTGCTCTCACTTTGATCTCAAAACAAAAGCATCAACTCACGACCGCTCATGCTGTAAACACAGTCCAGTTCAAAGTAAGTGGCAAAGATCCATGGCAATGGTCTATTTGCATTTATAAACTCGGTGGTTTGTGCCGTGGATGTTGATTGGTTGACAGCCATGGTATATTAGACCGTATACCACAAGTATGACAAAACATGTATTTTTTCATTGGCAACCAGTTTATAATAGCAATAAGGCACCTCTAGGGTTTATGGTATGTGGCTAATATACCAAGGCTAACAGCTGTATCCAGGCACTCTGGCATGGCATCATGCAGAGAACAGCCCTTAGCTGTGGTATATTGGTCATATACCTGACACCCTCGGGCCTTATTGCTTAAATAGACTCTGATTGTTTATGCCACACCAGTCTGTGTACGGTAGGGTCTTGTACATCAATGCAATAAGAATCCTGCCTACATCAAAATCTCTAGCATCATTAGTTTTGTTTCGGTATGTTGCATTGAAAGTGGCTAATATTGGGTTGATTCAATCACAACTGCCACAGTAAAGGGAAACATTGATAGTGTTAACAGGGCAAACTCTAGAACAGTGGTCACCAACCTTTTCTGAGTAAAGATCACTTTCTGAGTCAAAATGCAATCCGAGAACTAAGGCTCAGATTTTATATTAACATGACTTAAAAAAACATAAAACTATGCAACTGTAACAGTATAAGTTTAGACCGTCCCCTCGCCCATACCCGGGCGTGAACCAGGGACCCTCTGCACACATCAACAACAGTCACCCCTCGAAGCATCGTTACCCATCGCTCCACAAAAGCCGTGGCCCTTGCAGAGCAAGGGGAACAACTACTTCAAGGTCTCAGAGCAAGTGACGTCACCGATTGAAACGCTATTTAGCGCGCACCACCGCTAACTAGCTAGCCGTTTCACATCCGTTACACAACATTAACCAGTTAAAAACAGTACTGTAGTAATGAGGTTTGTGCAGTAAGCTGTAGGCCCAATACAGTATCCCTGCATATTGGCTTTGCTTGAATTGCTCTGCCAATGCATTGCTGTTTGGGACATTTAAAACAATATATATTTCTGAAATTGGAGGTAGGCGATATAATCACACCGGTAATAGATTAGTTGTTATATCACTTGTCAGGCACAGCTGAGTGAGCATACTTTTAAGTCATTAGGTTTTTATTTTACTGGGCTGGTGGTGCCTGCATCTCATGGTCAGTCTCAGCGGACAGAGATAGCAGCAGACTGAGGGTCCTCCTCTCATCATCTCTCCCTTTCCTCCAGCAGACGGAGGGTCCTCCTCTCATCATCTCTCCCTTTCCTCCAGCAGACTGAGGGTCCTCCTCTCAACATCTCTCCCTTTCCTCCAGCAGACTGAGGGTCCTCCTCTCATCATCTTTTCCTCCAGCAGACTGAGGGTCCTCCTCTCATCATCCTTTCCTCCAGCAGACTGAGGGTCCTCCTCTCATCATCCTTTCCTCCAGCAGACTGAGGGTCCTCCTCTCATCATCCTTTCCTCCAGCAGACTGAGGGTCCTCCTCTCATCATCCTTTCCTGCAGCAGACTGAGGGTCCTCCTCTCATCATCCTTTCCTCCAGCAGACTGAGGGTCCTCCTCTCATCATCCTTTCCTCCAGCAGACTGAGTGTCCTCCTCTCATCATCCTTTCCTCCACTGACACTGACTGAAAAGGGATGGTGAAACTCCACTCGAAACCACATTATTTCTGCCTCATGCACACATTCATGTTGTTACTCCTATGAACAGAGAAAGGTGAAATATTCCTCTACATTAAAAAAAAAAAAAAGACCCAAGCTGCTAATAATAACAACAACTCAGGCCTATATAAACTAAGGTTCCCAGTCATTCATTACTGCTGTAGTGCTTGTTGTAGTGCTGAGTGGAAATAGAAGAACACACATGTTATGGGTTATAAAAGTGTTGAATACAAAGTGTTGACGGCGCTGAGTAAGAACGTAAACATGAACTCATCTCTTCGCTGTATTCGTTGACTCGTCTCTCTCTCTAGTCATGGTTTTAAACATTTTGAAATCTCAGTTTTGCTGTAGCTTTGTTTTCTGCCTGCTACATTACTGCAGACGCGGTCATCTGAGCCATGCTCTTAGCCAGCGGTAAACCTACACTTCATTTGCTCTCCAGACATGCTGAGAAGGCAGATTTTGTACCTTCAGACATGAAATGGTTCAAAATGGCAACAATTCACCTACCGGGCGTGCAGAACAGCAGCATGGTGTGCACCTACCTCCAACAGCCCGAGACAAAGACAAAAACATAGGAATATAAGGCTTTATAGTTGGGTTCTTTACAGAAATGTTTGGTGATCTACTAGGAATGCCTTGGAGATCGCGATGACTGATTGGTGACTACTGCTTTAGAAAGTTGAGTGAAATTCAATCTTGTGCATCTCTCTGTGGGATGATATTTCTGCTTGGCAGTCTCGGGGGGCAACTGCACGCCGACAGAGTTTAGAGGGAACATTGCTGGGGGGGGGTACAACAAGTAGTAATCTAGTATCTTTAGCATGGTGACCCCTCCATTCCGTTGTGCCAACCTCACCTACAAGCCAAAATACTTCACTGGCTGAAGTAAAATGAGGTAAAACACTTTTATTTTATCCTTTTGGAAGTCAATGTAAGTCAAACTAACTTGAGGAGAAATTCAGTTGATGAATGTGTTTTTAAATAACGTCCTTGACCTCCACCCCCCCCCCCATCTCCTTGCAGAGCAATACATTGCTCTATCCATCCATCACACAGAGTTGTGTTATCACATTAGTTCTGAAGCGTAGCACATTCTTTCCTAAATAATTTCCTTACCGCTATCATTAAACTATTAGTATTGTTGTTGTTTTCTCTGCGCGATAAGGGTGATTGTCAGCCAAACGGGAACTAATCTGCCCATATCTCTCTGTCGTTGGGTAAAATGCAAACCCCCGTTCTCCCTCAACTCGGATTGAAGCGGACTGGTCCAGTACAGCTGTCTTTGACTGCCATCTCCTGGTGTGTCTGAGGTACTGCAGCAATTTCAGTTGGTATGTAACCTCTTCATGTTTCTCACTCTGTCTGATCCTTCTCTCAGTGAAACACTTAAGGAAACTACATCTTCCACAGCTGCTAATCAGAGTCAATCTCACAATATCATTTAATTACACCAGAGGGATTTTACTCGTTGTTCCAATGTCTATGCACCCGCCCTGAATGTACTGTAGTGCTGTACACAGACACACAAACTGTTCTCTCTCCTTTTTACTCTCCCGGCTACATCATTCACATAATCGTAAAAGCAAGGGCCTCCTCATTTTACTGTCCCCCATGCTACCGTTAGCTTAGCTACTAGCTAGCCTCCCCATCAAGGGCCTCCTCACTTTACTGTCCCCCATGCTACCGTTAGCTTAGCTACTAGCTAGCCTCCCCATCAAGGGCTGAGTGCACCCCCGCATCAGCAGTAAACCACGGCGTGAGAGAGAGAAGGGGGGGGGGAGTTATTGACATACCCATTATTTACTTGAGGAGGAGGAGGCCTCTCTGTTTATCGGTCTGTCTTCACAGTAAATGTTCCACTCGGCAAAACTGAGAGGGAAGAAAAGGCCTCACATATGCCTCGAGTCATCCAATACAGAGTTGAACACTATAGAACAGTCATACACCGCACTGGGTTATCACATGTATTACAGAATAGTTTATATTCTATTCTATTCTATTCTATTCTATTGTATTATACTCTATTGCATTCTATTGTATTATATTCTTTTCTATTGTATTATATTCTATTGCATTCTATTGCATTGTATTGGAATCTATTCTATTATATTGCATTCTATTGTATTGTATTGTGTTGTGTTGTATTATATTGTATCTTATTTGATTATATTGTATTGTATTATATTTTATTTTATTCTATTATATTCTATTGTATTGTATTCTATGATATTGTATTTTATTGTATTGTGTTGTATTTTATTGTATTCTATTATATTCTATTATATTGTATTGTATTATATTCTATTATATTCTATTGTATTGTATTATATTATATTGTATTTTATTGTATTGTGTTGAATTTTATTGTATTCTATTTCATTTGATTATATTGTATTGTATTCTACAGTAATGTATTCTATTTATTTGTATTATTTTCTATAGTATTATATTGTATTCTATTGTTTTGTATTGTATTGTATTGTATTCTATTGCATTCTATTGCATTGTATTGGATTCTATTCTATTCTATTCTATTGTATTGTGTTGTATTGTGTTGTGTTGTATTATATTGTATTGTATCTTATTTGCTTATATTATATTGTATTATATTGTATTGTATTATATTGTATTATATTCTATTGTATTGTATTCTATTATATTGTATTTTATTGTATTGTGTTGTGTTTTATTGTATTCTATTTCATTTGATTATATTGTATTGTATTCTATAGTAATGTATTATATTTTTTGTACTCTTTTCTATAGTATTATATTGTATTCTATTGTTTTGTATTCTATTGTTTTGTACTCTTTTCTATAGTATTATATTGTATTCTATTGTTTTGTATTCTATTTCTATTTTATTATATTGTATTGTATTGTTTTGTATGTATTATACTGTAGTTGTATTATATTTGTATTATATTGTATTGTATAGTATTGGATTCTATTTTTATTATATTGTATTGTATAGTATTGGATTCTATTTTTATTTATTTTTTCTTATGTATTATACTGTAGTGTATTATATTGTATTGTATAATATTATATTGTATTGTATTGTATTGTATTGCATTCTATTCTATTCTATTGTATTGTATTCAATTTTATCGTATTGTATTCTATTTCATTCTATTGTATTCAATTGTATTGTATTCTATTGTATTGTGTTATATTCTATTGTATTGTATTAATTGTTATTGTATTCTATTAGTGTTACAAGAGAATGCTTTGTTTACAACATATCACAGGTGTGTGTTGGCTAATAATCATGCTATTACAGAATACTGCATGCACTGTGTTCCTGATACACTACCAAAGGGCTGTGTACCAAATGGCCCCCTATCTGCTCTAAAGGGCACTTCTTTTGACCAGAACTCTATAGACGGGTCAGCTGTGGCTCGTTGCAGCTAGTTTGTTCTTGTTCTTGATACCATGTCCAGTTTCAATGAATATTGACTGATTTCATGTCAATGCTAATATGGCTAAAATTCGCTAGCTAGCTAACCAACAACTGTAACCAACAACTGGGGGGGGCATGTACAGTTGAAGTCAGAAGTTTACATACACTTAGGTTGGAGTCATTAAAACTCGTTTTTCAACCACTCCACAAATGTATTGTTAACAAACTATAGTTTTGGCAAGTCGGTTAGGACATCTACTTTGTGCATAACACAAGTCATTTTTCCTAAAATTGTTTACAGACAGATTATTTCACTTATAATTCACTGTATCACAATTCCAGTGGGTCAGAAGTTTACATACACTAAGTTGACTGTGCCTTTAAACAGCTTGGAAAATTTCAGACAATGATGTCATGGCTTTAGAAGCTTCTGATCATTTGCGTCAATTGGAGGTGTACCTGTGTATGTATTTCAAGGCCTACCTTCAAACTCAGTGCTTCTTTTCTTTTGATTTTCCCATGACATCAAGCAATCTGTCAAGACCTCAGAAAAAATATTGTAGACCACCACAAGTCTGGTTCATCCTTGGGAGCAATTTCCAAAGGCCTGAAGGTACCACGTTCATCTGTACAAACAATAGTACGCAAGTATAAACACCATGGGACCACGCAGCCGTCATACCGCTCAGGAAGGAGACGCGTTCTGTCTCCTAGAGATGAACAAACATTGGTGCCAAAAGTGCAAATCAATCCCAGAACAACAGCAAAGGACCTTGTGAAGATGCTGGATGAAACAGGTAGAAAAGTATCTATATCCACAGTAAAACGAGTCCTATATCGACATAACCTGAAAGGCCGCTCAGCAAGGAAGAAGCCACTGCTCCAAAACCGCCATAAAAAATCCAGACTTTGGTTTGCAACTGCACATGGGGACAAAGATCGTACTTTTTGGAGAAATGTCCTCTGGTCTGATGAAACAAAAATAGAACTGTTTGGCCATAATGACCATCGTTATGTTTGGAGGAAAAAGGGGGAGACTTGCAAGCTGAAGAACACCATCCCAACAGTGAAGCACGGGGGTGGCAGCATCATGTTGTGGGGGTGCTTTGCTGCAGGAGGGACTGGTGCACTTCGCAAAATAGATGGCATCATAAGGCAGGAACATTATGCGGATATATTGAAGCAACTTCTCAAGACATCAGTCAGGAAGTTAAAGCTTGGTCGCAAATGGGTCTTCCAAATGGACAATGACTCCAAGAATACTTCCAAAGTTGTGGCAAAATGGCTTAAGGACAATAAAGTCCAGGTATTGGAGTGGCCATCACAAAGCCCTGACCTCAATCCTATTAAAAATTTGTGGGCAAAACTGAAAAAGCGTGTGCGAGCAAGGAGGGCTACAAACCTGACTCAGTTACACCAGCTCTGTCAGGAGGAATAGGCCAGAACTTGAGTGAAGGTTGTGAAAGGCTACCTGAAACTTTACCTGAAACTACCTGACCCAAGTTAAACAATGTAAAGGCAGTGCTACTAAATACTAATTGAGTGTGTGAAAACTTCTGACTCACTGGGAATGTGATGAAAGAAATAAAAGCTGAAATAAATCATTCTCTCTGCTATTATTCTGACATTTCACATTCTTAAAATAAAGCGGTGATCCTAATTGACCTAAGACAGGGACTTTTTACTGGGATTAAATGTCAGGAATTGTGAAAAACTGAGTTTAACGGTATTTGTCGAAGGTATATGTAAACTTCCGACTTCAACTGTATATCAAGATGCCTCACTCCACAGAAACAGGAGATAGGCTCCTGCCCTATGGGCCATTCTGGCAGGGACAAGGTTACTCACAGTAGTGCACTATAGGGACCAGGGTGCTGTTTGAGAGGTAACCACTATAGGGACCAGGGTGCTGTTTGAGAGGTAACCACTATAGGGACCAGGGTGCTGTTTGAGAGGTAACCATGGAGCTGCTCAGCTGTATTGGGGCCAGGGTGCTGTTTGAGAGGTAACCACTATAGGGACCAGGGTGCTGTTTGAGATGTAACCACTATAGGGACCAGGGTGCGTTTTGAGAGGTAACCACTATAGGGACCAGGGTGCTGTTTGAGAGGTAACCACTATAGGGACCAGGGTGCTGTTTGAGAGGTAACCACTATAGGGACGGTGCTGAGAGGTAACCACTATAGGGACCAGGGTGCTGTTTGAGAGGTAACCACTATAGGGACCAGGGTGCTGTTTGAGAGGTAACCACTATAGGGACCAGGGTGCGTTTTGAGAGGTAACCACTATAGGGACCAGGGTGCTGTTTGAGAGGTAACCACTATAGGGACCAGGGTGCTGTTAGAGAGGTAACCACTATAGGGACCAGGGTGCTGTTAGAGAAGTAACCACTATAGGAACCAGGGTGCTGTTTGAGAGGTAACCATAGAGCTGCTCCAGCTGTTGGAACATCAACACACCCTTCTGACATCAGAGAGAGGACCTCTGAGAGCAGACTGATCCACTTCATACCTGTCCCAAACACACAACACACACACACACACCATACCCCTAAACACACAACACACACCCACACCCACACACACCATACCCCTAAACACACAACACACCATACCCCTAAACACACAACACACACACATACAATACCCCTAAATACACACACACACTCTCAGCTGGCCCATAGAGCTGTGTATACACACACACACACACACACTCCTTAAGAACAATGATCTGTCATTCGGGAAGAATTCCACATTCACGGCCTTCAGTTTAGACGTTGGAGAATTAATTTGGAAATTTACGTCCCAACAGCTGTGGTCTCATCTGCTTGTACGGACAGAGAATGCACCACTGTGTGAGTGAGTGTGTGTGTTTGTACAGACAGAGAATGCACCACTGTGTGAGTGAGTGTGTGTGTTTGTACAGACAGAGAATGCACCACTGTCAAAGGAATTATGAGGATCAAGTCCATTATACACCTCAACTAGATCAGAGAGTGTGTGTGTGTGTGTGTGTGTGTGTGTGTGTGTGTGTGTGTGTGTGTGTGTGTGTGTGTGTGTGTGTGTGTGTGTCTATCAGAGAGTAAATGTGTTCCTCAACCACGGAGCGAGCTAATCAAGTCTTTATGTGTTGAGGAAGTCCACGCTTTAAGCTGGAAAAGCCCTGATTTCATGTTGCACCCATATGGGCTTGGAGGTTTTCAGGCTAGGTCAGGGCCAAGTCAGAGGTAAACATCAATCAACAGTCTACACACGCATCCCAAACGGCACCCTAATCCCTATGAAGTGCACTTCTTTTGACCAGATAGTGTGCTATTTGTGACACAGACTCAGAGTTGGCTGTTCTATAGAATGACAGCATAACATCATTATACGGCTGGTGCACATTATGGTATATTACTGGATAACGGCTGATTTAAGGACAGTCCATATTTTCCCCCCTAGTGGTTATGTTTAGAATCAGGAAAGGGTGAGCTGATCCTAGATCAGAGTGTGTATATGGATTGGTGATGCCTCTACAGTATGTTGTAAAGGATAGAAACCAAACTGGTGTGTGTGTGTGTGTGTGTGTGTGTGAGAGAGAGAGAGAGAGAGAGAGAGAGAGAGAGAGAGAGAGGGTGAGCAAGATCACAGCAGCAAGATTTGTGACCTGTTGCCACGAGAAAAGGGCAACCAGTGAAGAACAAACACCATTGTAAATTCAACCCATATTTATGCTTATTTATTTTATCTTGTGTCCTTTAACCATTTGTACATTGTTAAAACACTGTATATATATAATATGACATTTGGATTGTCTTTATTGTTTTGAATCTTCTGTATGTGTAATGTTTACTGTTCATTTGTATTGTTTATTTCACTTTATATATTATCTACTTCACTTATTGAATTGAATCGGAGAGAGAGAGAGAGAGAGAGAGAGAGAGAGAGAGAGAGAGAGAGAGAAGGACTCCTCTGGTCTAGGCCTGTCAGTCAGGGTCTGAAGCCAGCCTGTAATTTGTCCGTTGCAGCTCGATGAGGGAAAGCTAAGTCTAATTCTTAACATGATTAATATGGGCGTCCTCACAGGGCAAGTTGAGTAGAAGGTGGTACAAAATGAATGGGTGGAATGGTTGGTGTGCTAGTGTAAACCCAGGGACTCTGCTCTGTTTCTCTTTCACTCTCTCTCTCTCTTTCTCTCACTCTCTCTCTCTCGTTCACTCACTCTCTCTTTTACTGTCTGTTTCACTCTCTCTCTCTCCTCTCTCTCTCTCTCTCTCTCTCTTTTACTCTTTTTCACCCACTCTCTGACTGTCGCTCTCTCTCTCACTCTCTCTCACACACACTCACTCTGACTCTCTCTCTCTCTCACTCACTCTTTCACTTGCTCTCTCTCACACACTCACTCTCTGACTCTCTCTCTCACACTCACCCTCTCTCTCTTTCACTCCCTCTCTCTCTCTCTCTCTCTCCCTCTCACTCTCTATGTGTCTTTCTCTGTGTGTGTCTCTCCTCTGTATGTCTCTCTCCTTTCTTTCTACCTCTCACTCTCTCTCCTCCCATCACTCATTGCAACTGTGATCTTGTTGGCACCCATTAGATCCACCAGCAATGTGGTCACATATATCAGTGTTAAGTAGTGATATTAGAGTTCAGGTGGTCCTTCACGCTTCAGCAAACTAGCAAACAACAACAATGACAAAAATCATGAAAATGGCTTCCCAAGGAAAATGTAAAAAAATAACTAATTTGAGGTAAAAACTAATTGGAGCACTCATCAAAAAAGATTGTTTTATTTTTGCTCACTTTAATCCATTGTAGTCACCTGTTCACATCCTGTACAATAGTAACATTAGACTCGATATCTTAACAAATGTTAAGTCTAAGTGTAGCAGCCTGGTCTGGCTGAGTGTGAAGTAGCAGCCTGGTCTGGCTGATTGTGAAGTAGCAGCCTGGTCTGGCTGAGTGTGAAGTAGCAGTCTGATCTGGCTGATTGTGACGTAGCGGCCTTGGTCCAGCTGATTGTGAAGTAGCAGCCTGGTCTGGCTGAGTGTGAAGTAGCAGCCTGGTCTGGCTGATTGTGAAGTAGCAGCCTGGTCTGGCTGATTGTGACGTAGCGGCCTTGGTCCAGCTGATTGTGAAGTAGCAGCCTGGTCTGGCTGATTGTGAAGTAGCGGCCTTGGTCTGACTGAGTGTGAAGTAGCAGCCTGGTCTGGCTGATTGTGAAGTAGCGGCCTTGGTCCAGCTGATTGTGAAGTAGCAACCTGATCTGGCTGATTGTGACGTAGCGGCCTTGGTCTGACTGAGTGTGAAGTAGCAGACTTAGTCTGACTGATTGTGAAAGTTAAGGCAGACTTGCTAGAACAGCATTAGCAGAAATCAAGCCGTAAAAGCACATTTCCTGCTGACCCTTAAGTACACCGGCCAAAGCAACTACTTATTTTTCAGCCAGGTCAACAGGCTCCCACATTTGTTGATGTTTGCCTAAGGTAGTTGTAGATTTGTTTTCAATAGAGAAACTCAATTTGAGTGAAACGTGTGCTGTGATAACCTAGTGCTCTGCTCCTATACCAAACAGACTGGTTAAATCATCTATTACCTAACCCTTCTCTCTGTCAGTACAGTGTAGCTAGCTGTATAGCTAGCCTAGCGCTCTGCTCCTATACCAAACAGACTGGTTAAATCATCTATTACCTAACCCTTCTCTCTGTCAGCACAGTGTAGCTAGCTGTATAGCTAGCCTAGCGCTCTACTCCTATACCAAACAGACTGGTTAAATAAACACAGCAGAACCAGAACGGAGCTTGTTACCTCATGCAGTTTGACATGCCGTTTGTTTGTTCAAATGTGCTTCTACTGAAATGCCTGGTTAGTGACCTAATGCCTTCTACACTGAGCACATAGAGGAGTAGCAGGGATGGAGGAAGGAGGGACTTCAGAGGCAGAAAAATGACCTCCATATTTTTCCAATATGCTGGTATGTCCGTAGGCCCTATGAGCAGACTGGGGTATATCCCAAATGGATCCCTATTTCTTATTGGTCCTCGTCAAATGTAGTACACTTCACAGGGAATAGGCTGCTGTTTGGACGTGTCCTATTCCATTCGTGAGGCGGACTGAAGGCTGACACACTACTTTAAACTGAGTACAATCAACAATTCGGTGGAAAAGTAAAGAGGTGGAAGATGGAAACTCAGCTCAACAAATGTCACCAGTAATCTGGGCGACAGACGGACGGTGAGAAGAGGAAAGTTCTGGAAAAGATGAAAAGATGTCATCCCTGGGGAACCAGCGTACAGTACATCACTACTTCCTGCTCTTGATTAGAGGGACAAACTGATTTGTTGCTGAATGTAATGAATTAAGACCAAGTCGACGTTCCAAATTGGTGCCCTATTACCCATAGAGCTCTGTCAAAAGTAGTGCACTATATGTAGGGAATAGGGTGCCAGCCCTGGTCTAAAGTAGTGCACTATATGTAGGGAATAGGGTGCCAGCCCTGGTTTAAAGTAGTGCACTATATGTAGGAAATAGGGTGCCAGCCCTGGTCTAAAGTAGTGCACTATATATAGGGAATAGGGTGCCAGCCCTGGTCTAAAGTAGTGCACTATATGTAGGGAATAGCGTGCCAGCCCTGGTCTAAAGTAGTGCACTATATATAGGGAATAGGGTGCCAGCCCTGGTCTAAAGTAGTGCACTATTTATAGGGAATAGGGTGCCAGCCCTGGTCTAAAGTAGTGCACTATATGTAGGGAATAGGGTGCCAGCCTTGGTCTAAAGTAGTGCACTGTATGTAGAGAATAGGGTGCCAGCCCTGGTCTAAAGTAGTGCACTGTATGTAGAGAATAGGGTGCCAGCCCTGGTCTAAAGTAGTGCACTGTATGTAGGGAATAGGGTGCCAGCCCTGGTCTAAAGTAGTGCACTGTATGTAGGAATAGGGTGCCAGCCCTGGTCTAAAGTAGTGCACTATATATAGGGAATAGGGTTCCATTTAGAATTCAATCAGAGACAAAGATCTCAACTACCCCAGAGAGAACTACAGAAGGAGAGCGCTTATGTCGGATGTTACCAAATTAACTTCCAGGAAATTAGTCCTGTATATCAATGGAGGCTTTAACAGTTGTTAGTTGAAGTTGACAGAAACAAGACGTATCCACTACAGACAGAGACGGTGATTACCAACCAGAACCCACACAATCATCTACTATCTAAACACGGCGACATGTCTGATCTGCATTGACCTCACCAGCGTTGCCTAGAGACGGTTTTCAGAGTGGTTCATTACAGCAGGCCACGTAAACTACATGTTGATGTATAAAGACACATCAAAACTATCAATCCAGTTCATTATATATTATATAGTTGGCACTGGCAGAATATTTTGATGTTCTGATGTTGTGATATTCTGATGTTGTGATATTATGATGATCCGATATTATGATGTTCTGATGTTGTGATGTTGTGATAATATGATGTTGTGATGTTCTGATGTTCTGATGTTCAGATAATATGATGTTCTGATATTATGATGTTCTGATGTTCTGATAATATGATGTTTTGATGTTCTGATATTATGATGTTGTGATAATATGATGTTCTGATCTGATGTTCTGATAATATGATGTTCTGATGTTGTGATGTTCTGATAATATGATGTTCTGATGTTCTGATAATATGATGTTCTGATAATATGATGTTCTGATATTATGATGTTCTGATAATATGATGTTCTGATGTTCTGATAATATGATGTTCTGATATTATGATGTTCTGATAATATGGTGTTCTGATGTTCTGATAATATGATGTTCTGATGTTCTGATAATATGATGTTCTGATGTTCTGATAATATGATGTTCTGATATTATGATGTTCTGATGTTCTGATGTTGTGATATTATGATGTTGTGATAATATGTTCTGATGTTGTGATGTGATAATATGATGTTCTGATGTTGTGATGTTCTGATGTTCTGATGTTGTGATGTTCTGATGTTGTGATATTATGATGTTGTGATGTTCTGATGTGATATTATGATGTTGTGATAATATGATGTTCTGATGTTGTGATATTATGATGTTGTGATAATATGATGTTCTGATGTTGTGATATTATGATGTTGTGATAATATGATGTTCTGATGTTGTGATATTATGATGTTCTGATATTATGATGTTCTGATGTTCTGATGTTGTGATATTATGATGTTGTGATATTATGTTCTGATGTTGTGATGTTATGATGTTGTGATGTTCTGATGTTGTGATGTTCTGATGTTGTGATATTATGATGTTGTGATAGGAGGCCAATGAAACGTGGTAGAGGTTAGCGAGCAACCAGCCCCTGGTGTTGCACCACCTCCTCTAAGCTGAGTCTGGTTTTGACTGATGCTTGCCCCGATCATGGTGTCCACGGCCTGCCGTGTGGTGTCCAGGGCCTGCCGTGTGGTGAACAGGGCCTGGTGTGTGGTGTGGTGTCCACGGCCTGGCGTGTGGTGTGGTGTCCAGGGCCTGGCGTGTGGTGTGGTGTCCACGGCCTGCCGTGTGGTGTGGTGTCCACGGCCTGGCGTGTAGTGTCCATGGCCTGGCGTGTGGTGTCCACGGCCTGCCGTTTGGTGTCCACGGCCTGCCGTGTGGTGTCCACGGCCTGTCGTGTGGTGTCCACGGCCTGTCGTGTGGTGTCCAGGGCCTGGCGTGTGGTGTCCACGGCCTGTTGTGTGGTGTGGTGTCCAGGGCCTGGCGTGTGGTGTCCACGGCCTGGTGTGTGGTGTCCACGGCCTGGCGTGTGGTGTCCACGGCCTGCCGTGTGGTGTGGTGTCCAGGGCCTGGCGTGTGGTGTCCACGGCCTGTTGTGTGTGGTGTCCACGGGCCTGGCGGCCTGTGGTGTGGTGTCCACGGCCTGGTGTGTGGTGTCCACGGCCTGGCGTGTGGTGTCCACGGCCTGCCGTGTGGTGTGGTGTCCAGGGCCTGGCGGGTGGTGTCCACGGCCTGGCGTGTGGTGTCCACGGCCTGGCGTGTGGTGTCCACGGCATGCCGTTTGGTGTCCACGGCCTGCCGTTCTCCCACTTAAAAAGATGAGAGGCCTGTAATTTTCATCATAGGTACACTTCAACTATGACAGACAAAATGAGAAGAAAAAAATCCAGAAAATCACATTGTGGCATTTTTTATGAATTTATTTGCCAATTATGGTGGAAAATAAGTATTAGGTCAATAACAAAAGTTTATCTCAATACTTTGTTATATACACTTTGTTGGCAATGACAGAGGTCAAACGTTTTCTGTAAGTCTTCACAAGGTTTTCACACACTGTTGCTGGTATTTTGGCCCATTCCTCCATGCAGATCTCCTCTAGAGCAGTGATGTGTTGGGGCTGTTGCTGCGCAACACGGACTTTCAACTCCCTCCAAAGATTTTCTATGGGGTTGAGATCTGAGATCTGGAGACTGGCTAGGCCACTCCAGGACCTTGAAATGCTTCTTACGAAGCCACTCCTTCGTTGCCCGGGGCGGTGTGTTTGGGATCATTGTCATGCTGAAAGACCCAGCCACGTTTCATCTTCAATGCCCTTGCTGATGGAAGGAGGGTTTCACTCAAAATCTCACGATACATGGCCCCATTCATTCTTTCCTTTACATGGATCAGTCGTCCTGGTCCCTTTGCAGAAAAACAGCCCCAAAGCATGTCGTCTCCACCCCCATGCTTCACAGTAGGTATGGTGTTCTTTGGATGCAACTCAGCATTCTTTGTCCTCCAAACACGACGAGATGAGTTTTTACCAAAAAGTTATATTTTGGTTTCATCTGACCATATGACATTCTCCCAATCTTCTTCTGGATCATCCAAATGCTCTCTAGCAAACTTCAGACGGGCCTGGACATGTACTGGCTTAAGCAGGGGGACACGTCTGGCACTGCAGGATTTGAGTCCCTGGCGGCGTAGTGTGTTACTGATGGTAGGCTTTGTTACTTTGGTCCCAGCTCTCTGCAGGTCATTCACTAGGTCCCCCTGTGTGGTTCTGGGATTTTTGCTCACCGTTCTTGTGATCATATTGACCCCACAGGGTGAGATCTTGCGTGGAGCCCCAGATCGAGGGAGATTATCAGTGGTCTTGTATGTCTTCCATTTCCTAATAATTGCTCCCACAGTTGATTTCTTCAAACCAAGCTGCTTACCTATTGCAGATTCAGTCTTCCCAGCCTGGTGCAGGTCTACAATTTTGTTTCTGGTGTCATTTGACAGCTTTTTGGTCTTGGTCATAGTGGAGTTTGGAGTGTGACTGTTTGAGGTTGTGGACAGGTGTCTTTTATAGTGATAACAAGTTCAAACAGGTGCCATTAATACAGGTAACGAGTGGAAGACAGAGGAGCCTATTAAAGAAGAAGTTACAGGTCTGTGAGAGCCAGAAATCTTGCTTGTTTGTAGGTGACCAAATACTTATTTTCCACCATAATTTGCAAATAAAGTCATTAAAAATCCTACAATATGATTTTCTGGACTTTTAAAAATCATTTTGTCTGTCATAGTTGAAGTGTACCTATGATGAACATTTCAGGCCTCATCTTTTTAAGTGGGAGAACTTGCACAATTGGTGGCTGACTAAATACTTTTTTGCCCCACTGTATCTACAACGAAACATACATGTGTGTGTGTGCATGTTATCATGTGTGTGTGTGTATGTTATCATGTGTGTGTGTGTATGTTATCATGTGTGTGTGTGCATGTTATCATGTGTGTGTGTGCATGTGCCTATGTTCGGGTTACTTCACCGTTCTAGTGGTCCATAGGGTGTATTTTTACCTGCTTTTTAAATCTGATTCTACTTTAATATATGATAACCCTACTACCCATCCCCTAACTGGAGGAATGGACAACAAGTACGTTTCTACTTCCAGCTTGTACACACTATATACATTTTATGGACACAGTATATTTTATAATAGTTATCTTTTGATTGTTTTTAGTCCCATCCTTCAGCTCCACTCAACCCCTCCCATCTATCTCTGAACACCATCCAGTTTAGGTTATCCTCCTCAGTGATCTTTTTCCAGAAGGGCTTTCCTCATATCAGTGATCTCCTTTTATTCATACAGGTCAGGCTTTCCTCCTATCAATGATCTTTATCCATACAGGTCAAGCTTTCCTCCTATCAGTGATCTCATTTATCCATACAGGTTAGGCTTTCCTCCTATCAATGATCTTTATCCAGAAGGGCTTTCCTCCTATCAGTGATCTTTATCCAGAAGGGCTTTCCTCCTATCAGTGATCTTTATCCAGACAGGTCAGGCTTTCCTCCTATCAGTGATCTTTATCCAGACAGGTTAGGCTTTCCTCCTATCAGTGATCTTTATCCAGAAGGGCTTTCCTCCTACCAGTGATCTTTATCCAGAAGGGCTTTCCTCCTATCAGTGATCTTTATCCAGACAGGTCAGGCATCCTCCTTTCAGTGAACTCCTTTATCCAGACAGGTTAGGCTTTGCTCCTATCAGTGATCTTTATCCAGACAGGTTAGGCTTTCCTCCTATCAGTGATCTTTATCCAGAAGGGCTTTCCTCCTACCAGTGATCTTTATCCGGAAGGGCTTTCCTCCCATCAGTGATCTTTATCCAGAAGGGCTTTTCTCCTATCAGTGAGCTTTATCCAGAAGGGCTTTCCTCCTATCAGTGATCTTTATCCAGAAGGGCTTTCCTCCTATCAGTGATCTTTATCCAGAAGGGCTTTCCTCCTATCAGTGATCTTTATCCAGAAGGGCTTTCCTCCTATCAGTGATCTTTATCCAGAAGGGCTTTCCTCCTATCAGTGATCTTTATCCAGAAGGGCTTTCCTCCTATCAGTGATCTTTATCCAGAAGGGCTTTCCTCCTATCAGTGATCTTTATCCAGAAGGGCTTTCCTCCTGGTACATGTAAATGGTGAATAAAAGGTGATATTTTCCTCGTACTGTTACTTAATGGAGATTCTCCTGACCCAAGATGCTACTGAAAACAGTCAGGACGAGCCTCGACAGTATCACACAAATTATTCAGTGAATAACACTGATCAATATGCTCCCAAATTGTCCTTTTGTTTTCATGAAATAGCTCAACATAAATACACCAACTGCATTCTCTTTCACTTTTATTGAATGATACCAGAACAGCGTTGATCACATTCAATCACTTTCATTCTAACAGAAACAACATGTCAAAGCACCACCCATCCAAGGCTCGGCCCGAAACAACACATCCAAGTTCAGTCTCTGTCAAGGAGTTAAGCGCATAGTCACGTTCAAGGTTGAGGGATGATATAATTATGTTTGCCCAGCTTTGTCTTGCTTGCCAGAAATGGGAACACCCACCTCGAGTGAAAATAAATATAAAATATAAAGGAACAATTAAGAGGAGACTGAGGGGCGATCTGTGATGTTGACAGATATCCCTATGAACAATCCTGACTTTAAATAAAAATATCATATTTAACATTCTGAATATGGAACAGAGCAAGATGTCCTCCTTACTTGGATGAGTGTCAATACGCTCTAGGAAATTACAATCCTCTTCTTCACACAAAAGCAACACATTTTTTTATTGTGTCAGTTGAAAATATGTTTTCAAACTAAAAGTAGGTAACAGCTGGTGTATGGTGCGAATTGTAGAACATATCGTTGTTGTTCAACCGTGTGGAAGGTTGAAGGTTTAACGTAGATGTAAAGTCAGACTGGAACGGCTTCATTTCTTTCTGTTTCCTCCGCCAGACAGAATCATCACCATCCTCATGAAGATGTTCAGAGTGTCCATGTAGATCCCCATGCACCTACAAGACAGGAGAACACCACAGAGCACCAACCGTCAGTTTCATATATCACAATACAAGACAGGAGAACACCACAGAGCACCAACCGTCAGTTTCATATATCACAATACAAGACAGGAGAACACCACAGAGCACCAACCGTCAGTTTCATATATCACAATACAAGACAGGAGAACACCACAGAGCACCAACCGTCAGTTTCATATCACAATACAAGACAGGATAACACCACAGAGCACCAACCGTCAGTTTCATATCACAATACAAGACAGGATAACACCACAGTATTATACTGCATCAGTGGTACTACAGATACTGCATCATAGTGGTACTGCATATACTGCATCACAGGTATTATACTGCATCAGTATTATACTGCATCATAGTGGTGCAGTATTATATGCATCACAGTGGTGACAGTATTATACTGCATCATCACAGTGCATCATAGTGGTACTGACAGTATTATACTGCATCACAGTGACAGTATTATACTGCATCACAGTATTATACTGCATCACAGTGGTGACAGTATTATACTGCATCACAGTGGTATTATACTGCATCACAGTATTATACTGCATCACAGTGGTATTATACTGCATCATAGTGGTATTATACTGCATCACAGTGGTACCGACAGTATTATACTGCATCACAGTGGTACTGACAGTATTATACTGCATCACAGTGGTACTGACAGTATTATACTGCATCATAGTGGTACTGACAGTATTATACTGCATCATAGTGGTATTATACTGCATCACAGTGGTACTGACAGTATTATACTGCATCATAGTGGTACTGACAGTATTATACTGCATCATAGTGGTACTGACAGTATTATACTGCATCACAGTGGTATTATACTGCATCATAGTGGTACTGACAGTATTATACTGCATCACAGTGGTACTGACAGTATTATACTGCATCATAGTGGTATTATACTGCATCATAGTGGTACCGACAGTATTATACTGCATCACAGTGGTACTGACAGTATTATACTGCATCATAGTGGTGACAGTATTATACTGCATCACAGTGGTACTGACAGTATTATACTGCATCACAGTGGTACTGACAGTATTATACTGCATCACAGTGGTACTGACAGTATTATACTGCATCACAGTGGTATTATACTGCATCACAGTGGTACTGACAGTATTATACTGCATCAGTGGTATTATACTGCATCATAGTGGTATTATACTGCATCATAGTGGTACTGACAGTATTATACTGCATCATAGTGGTACTGACAGTATTATACTGCATCATAGTGGTATTATACTGCATCACAGTGGTACTGACAGTATTATACTGCATCATAGTGGTACTGACAGTATTATACTGCATCAGTGGTATTATACTGCATCACAGTGGTACTGACAGTATTATACTGCATCATAGTGGTACTGACAGTATTATACTGCATCATAGTGGTACTGACAGTATTATACTGCATCATAGTGGTACTGACAGTATTATACTGCATCATAGTGGTACTGACAGTATTATACTGCATCATAGTGGTACTGACAGTATTATACTGCATCATAGTGGTATTATACTGCATCATTTCCAGGAATTGCGTCCAGATGTAACATGGGTCCATGCATTATCATGCTGAAACATGAGGTGATGGCGGCGGATGAATGGCACGACAATGTCAATGTGCCATCAATAAAACGCAATTGTGTTGGTTGGTCCGTAGCTGATGCCAACACATACCACAACCCCACTGCCACCATGGGGCACTCTGTTCACAACGTTGGCATCAGCAAACCACTCACCCACTCGACACCATACATGCTGCCTGCCATCTGTCCGGGTGTTGAAACAGGGATTCATCCGTGAAGAGCACATTTCTCCAGCGTACCAGTGGCCACTGAAGTGAGCATTTTGCACTCTGAAGTCAGTTATGATGCCGAACTGCAGTCAGGTCAAGACCCTGGTGACGACGACGAGCACACAGATGAGCTTCCCTGAGACGGTTTCTGACAGTTTGTGCAGAAATTCTTTGGTTGTGCAAACCCCCAGTTTCATCAACTGCCCGGGTGGCTGGTCTCAGACGATCCCGCAGGTGAAGAAGCCGGATGTAGAGGTCCTGGGCTGGCGTGTTTACACGTGGTCTCCGGTTGGACGTACTGTCAACGACATTGGAGGTGGCTTATGGCAGAGAAATTAACTGGCCAAAGCTCGAATGTACATTACTGCAGTCACTATGCTAATTGCAAACTCCCTCAAAACTTGAGACATCTGTGGCATTGTGACGTGTGACAAAACTGCACATTTTAGAGTGGCCTTTTATTGTCCCCAGCACAAGGTTCTTGATATGCCACACCTGTGAGGTGGATGGATTATGTTGGAAAAGGAGAAATGCTCACTAACAGGGATGTAAACAAATTTGTGCACAACATTTGAGAGTAATAAGCTTTATGTGCACATGGAACATGTTGGGGCTCTTCTATTTCAGCTCAGGAAACAAAGGACCAACACTTTACATGTTGTGTTTATATATATATATTATATATCTATCAAAGCAGGACAAAGAAATAAAACAATAACAGTAAGGAACAGACCTGGACTAGTTGACTACCTGTTTCAACAGTAAGGAACAGACCTGGACTAGTTGACTACCTGTTTAAACAGTAAGGAACAGACCTGGACTAGTTGACTATCTGTTTAAACAGTACTGGACTAGTTGACTACCTGTTTAAACAGTAAGGAACAGACCTGGACTAGTTGACTATCTGTTTAAACAGTACTGGACTAGTTGACTACCTGTTTAAACAGTAAGGAACAGACCTGGACTAGTTGACTATCTGTTTAAACAGTACTGGACTAGTTGACTACCTGTTTAAACAGTAAGGAACAGACCTGGACTAGTTGACTATCTGTTTAAACAGTACTGGACTAGTTGACTATCTGTTTAAACAGTAAGGAACAGAACTGGACTAGTTGACTATCTGTTTAAACAGTAAGGAACAGACCTGGACTAGTTGACTATCTGTTTAAACAGTAAGGAACAGAACTGGACTAGTTGACCATCTGTTTAAACAGTACTGGACTAGTTGACTATCTGTTTAAACAGTAAGGAACAGAACTGGACTAGTTGACTATCTGTTTAAACAGTAAGGAACAGACCTGGACTAGTTGACTATCTGTTTAAACAGTAAGGAACAGAACTGGACTAGTTGACTACCTGTTTAAACAGTAAGGAACAGAACTGGACTAGTTGACTACCTGTTTAAACAGTAAGGAACAGACCTGGACTAGTTGACTACCTGTTTAAACAGTAAGGAACAGAACTGGACTAGTTGACGGTCTGTTTAAACAGTAAGGAACAGAACTGGACTAGTTGACGGTCTGTTTAAACAGTAAGGAACAGACCTGGACTAGTTGACTACCTGTTTAAACAGTAAGGAACAGAACTGGACTAGTTGACGGTCTGTTTAAACAGTAAGGAACAGAACTGGACTAGTTGACGGTCTGTTTAAACAGTAAGGAACAGAACTGGACTAGTTGACGGTCTGTTTAAACAGTAAGGAACAGAACTGGACTAGTTGACGGTCTGTTTAAACAGTAAGGAACAGAACTGGACTAGTTGACGGTCTGTTTAAACAGTAAGGAACAGAACTGGACTAGTTGACTACCTGTTTAAACAGTAAGGAACAGACCTGGACTAGTTGACTATCTGTTTCAACAGTAAGGAACAGAAATCAGACAGCAGGACAGATTACTCTGCAGACGTCACTTACGAGTTGATGGGGTCGTATTTCTGCATCCCGTACATGGGGTACGTCTCCGCCCTCTTGATGACCTTCTGGGTGTCGTAGAGCAGGAACATGCTGAAGAGGACCAGACCTCCGTAGATAGCGATGGAGTAGAGGCCTGCTCCCATCGCTGAGGTAGGGGGCAGGAACATTGAGCCTGGGGACAGAGAGAGTGGAGAGGACATTATATTAACACCATGTCCTCAAGCTCAATTAATAACTGAGGGGATATTATGTGTCAAGGGTGTTTGTCACCAGAGAGCCAGATCCTAAATAATACTATTTGAAAAAGAAGAAACTCAAGCACACTGGTATCTTGAATACTCCACTAACAATTTACTGGGTTTGATGAAACAAAAGGCTACGGTTCAACAGACTTCATTGATGTCCGTCTACCATGTTGTTTTCCATGGATGTCCGTCTACCATGTTGTTTTCCATGGATGTCCGTCTACCATGTTGTTTTCCATGGATGTCCGTCTACCATGTTGTTTTCCATGGATGTCTGTCTACCATGTTGTTTTCCATGGATGTCTGTCTACCATGTTGTTTTCCATGGATGTCTGTCTACCATGTTGTTTTCCATGGATGTCTGTCTACCATGTTGTTTTCCATGGATGTCTGTCTACCATGTTGTTTTCCATGGATGTCCGTCTACCATGTTGTTTTCCATGGATGTCTGTCTACCATGTTGTTTTCCATGGATGTCCGTCTACCATGTTGTTTTCCATGGATGTCCGTCTACCATGTTGTTTTCCATGGATGTCCGTCTACCATGTTGTTTTCCATGGATGTCCGTCTACCATGTTGTTTTCCAGATGTCCTGTCTACCATGTTGTTTTCCATGGATGTCCGTCTACCATGTTGTTTTCCATGGATGTCCGTCTACCATGTTGTTTTCCATGGATGTCCGTCTACCATGTTGTTTTCCATGGATGTCCGTCTACCATGTTGTTTTCCATGGATGTCTGTCTACCATGTTGTTTTCCATGGATGTCTGTCTACCATGTTGTTTTCCATGGATGTCTGTCTACCATGTTGTTTTCCATG
Organism: Oncorhynchus tshawytscha; assembly: GCF_018296145.1. Lineage (NCBI taxonomy): Eukaryota > Metazoa > Chordata > Actinopteri > Salmoniformes > Salmonidae > Oncorhynchus > Oncorhynchus tshawytscha. Next base: position 316,387 of record NW_024609824.1, read on the forward strand.
GATGTCTGTCTACCATGTTGTTTTCCATGGATGTCTGTCTACCATGTTGTTTTCCATGGATGTCTGTCTACCATGTTGTTTTCCATGGATGTCTGTCTACCATGTTGTTTTCCATGGATGTCTGTCTACCATGTTGTTTTCCATTGATGTCTGTCTACCATGTTGTTTTCCATTGATGTCTGTCTACCATGTTGTTTTCCATTGATAAACACTTAAAAAAGGCAATAACCATTTAGTTGTCCTCTAAAAGTATGATGTTTACATCCCTGCATTTGTGAAGAAACGCCTACTAACCGTTTAGTGGAGACCACTGAAAACCACAGCCAGGGTTATTGATCTAAAGATACTAACCGATAGAGACCACTGAAACCCACAGCCAGGGTTATTGATCTAAAGATACTAACCGATAGAGGTGGAGACCACTGAAAACCACAGCCAGGGTTATTGATCTAAAGATACTAACCGATAGAGACCACTGAAAACCACAGCCAGGGTTATTGATCTAAAGATACTAACCGATAGAGACCACTGAAAACCACAGCCAGGGTTATTGATCTAAAGATACTAACCGATAGAGACCACTGAAACCCACATCCAGGGTTATTGATCTAAAGATACTAACCGATAGAGGTGGAGACCACTGAAACCCACAGCCAGGGTTATTGATCTAAAGATACTAACCGATTGAGACCACTGAAACCCACTGTCAGGGTTATTGATCTAAAGATACTAACCGATAGAGACCACTGAAACCCACAGCCAGGGTTACTGATCTAAAGATACTAACCGATAGAGACCACTGAAACCCAGGACCAGGGTTATTGATCTAAAGATACTAACCGATAGAGGTGGAGACCACTGAAACCCACAGCCAGGGTTATTGATCGAAAGATACTAACCGATAGAGACCACTGAAACCCACAGCCAGGGTTATTGATCTAAAGATACTAACCGATAGAGACCACTGAACCCACAGCCAGGGTTATTGATCTAAAGATACTAACTGTTAGAGGAGGTGGAGACCACTGAAACCCACAGCCAGGGTTATTGATCTGAAGATACTAACCGATAGAGACCACTGAAACCCACAGCCAGGGTTATTGATCTAAAGATACTAACCGATAGAGGTGGAGACCACTGAAACCCACAGCCAGGGTTATTGATCTGAAGATACTAACCGATAGAGACCACTGAAACCCACAGCCAGGGTCATTGATCTAAAGATACTAACCGATAGAGACCACTGAAACCTACAGCCAGGGTTATTGATCTAAAGATACTAACTGATAGAGACCACTGAAACCCACAGCCAGGGTTATTGATCTAAAGATACTAACCGATAGAGGTGGAGACCACTGAAACCCACAGCCAGGGTTATTGATCTAAAGATACTAACCAATAGAGACCACTTAAACCCACAGCCAGGGATATTGATCTAAAGATACTAACCGATAGAGACCACTGAAACCCACAGCCAGGGTTATTGATCTAAAGATACTAACCGATAGAGACCACTGAAACCCACTGCCAGGGTCATTGATCTAAAGATACTAACCGATAGAGACCACTGAAAACCACTGCCAGGGTTATTGATCTAAAGATACTAACCGATGGAGGTGGAGACCACTGAAACCCACAGCCAGGGTTATTGATCTAAAGATACTAACCGATAGAGGTGGAGACCACTGAAACCCACAGCCAGGGTTATTGATCTAAAGATACTAACCGATAGAAACCACTGAAACCCACAGCCAGGGTTATTGATCTAAAGATACTAACCGATAGAGACCACTGAAACCCACAGCCAGGGTTATTGATCTAAAGATACTAACCGATTGAGGTGGAGACCACTGAAACCCACAGCCAGGGTTATTGATCAAAAGATACTAACCAATAGAGACCACTGAAACCCACAGCCAGGGTTATTGATCTAAAGATACTAACCGATAGAGACCACTGAAACCCACAGCCAGGGTTATTGATCTAAAGATACTAACCGATTGAGGTGGAGACCACTGAAACCCACAGCCAGGGTTATTGATCGAAAGATACTAACCAATAGATACCACTGAAACCCACAGCCAGGGTTATTGATCTAAAGTTACTAACCGATAGAGACCACTGAAACCCACAGCCAGGGTTATTGATCTAAAGATACTAACCGATTGAGGCGGAGACCACTGAAACCCACAGCCAGGGTTATTGATCTAAAGATACTAACCGATAGAGGTGGAGACCACTGAAACCCACAGCCAGGGTTATTGATCTAAAGATACTAACCGATAGAGGTGGAGACCACTGAAACCCACAGCCAGGGTTATTGATCTAAAGATACTAACCGATAGAGACCACTGAAACCACAGCCAGGGTTATTGATCTAAAGATACTAACCGATAGAGGTGGAGACCACTGAAACCCACAGCCAGGGTTATTGATCGAAAGATACTAACCGATAGAGACCACTGAAACCCACAGCCAGGGTTATTGATCTAAAGATACTAACCGATAGAGACCACTGAAACCCACAGCCAGGGTTATTGATCTAAAGATACTAACTGTTAGAGGAGGTGGAGACCACTGAAACCCACAGCCAGGGTTATTGATCTAAAGATACTAACCGATAGAGACCACTGAAACCCACAGCCAGGGTTATTGATCTAAAGATACTAACCGATAGAGGTGGAGACCACTGAAACCCACAGCCAGGGTTATTGATCTAAAGATACTAACCGATAGAGACCACTGAAACCTACAGCCAGGGTTATTGATCTAAAGATACTAACTGATAGAGACCACTGAAACCCACAGCCAGGGTTATTGATCTAAAGATACTAACCGATAGAGGTGGAGACCACTGAAACACACAGCCAGGGTTATTGATCGAAAGATACTAACCAATAGAGATCACTTAAACCCACAGCCAGGGATATTGATCTAAAGATACTAACCGATAGAGACCACTGAAACCCAGGACCAGGGTTATTGATCTAAAGATACTAACCGATAGAGACCACTGAAACCCACTGCCAGGGTCATTGATCTAAAGATACTAACCGATAGAGACCACTGAAAACCACTGCCAGGGTTATTGATCTAAAGATACTAACCGATGGAGGTGGAGACCACTGAAACCCACAGCCAGGGTTATTGATCTAAAGATACTAACCGATAGAGGTGGAGACCAATGAAACCCACAGCCAGGGTTATTGATCTAAAGATACTAACCGATAGAAACCACTGAAACCCACAGCCAGGGTTATTGATCTAAAGATACTAACCGATTGAGGTGGAGACCACTGAAACCCACAGCCAGGGTTATTGATCTAAAGATACTAACCGATTGAGGTGGAGACCACTGAAACCCACAGCCAGGGTTATTGATCAAAAGATACTAACCAATAGAGACCACTGAAACCCACAGCCAGGGTTATTGATCTAAAGATACTAACCGATAGAGACCACTGAAACCCACAGCCAGGGTTATTGATCTAAAGATACTAACCGATTGAGGTGGAGACCACTGAAACCCACAGCCAGGGTTATTGATCGAAAGATACTAACCAATAGATACCACTGAAACCCACAGCCAGGGTTATTGATCTAAAGTTACTAACCGATAGAGACCACTGAAACCCACAGCCAGGGTTATTGATCTAAAGATACTAACCAATTGAGGCGGAGACCACTGAAACCCACAGCCAGGGTTATTGATCTAAAGATACTAACCGATAGAGGTGGAGACCACTGAAACCCACAGCCAGGGTTATTGATCTAAAGATACTAACCGATAGAGGTGGAGACCACTGAAACCCACAGCCAGGGTTATTGATCTGAAGATACTAACCGATAGAGACCACTGAAACCTACAGCCAGGGTTATTGATCTAAAGATACTAACCGATAGAGGTGGAGACCACTGAAACCCACAGCCAGGGTTATTGATCGAAAGATACTAACCGATAGAGACCACTGAAACCCAGGACCAGGGTTATTGATCTAAAGATACTAACCGATAGAGACCACTGAAACCCAGGACCAGGGTTATTGATCTAAAGATACTAACCGATAGAGACCACTGAAACCCACTGCCAGGGTCATTGATCTAAAGATACTAACCGATAGAGACCACTGAAACCCACTGCCAGGGTTATTGATCTAAAGATACTAACCGATAGAGACCACTGAAACCCACAGCCAGGGTTATTGATCTAAAGATACTAACCGATAGAGGTGGAGACCACTGAAACCCACAGCCAGGGTCATTGATCTGAAGATACTAACCGATAGAGACCACTGAAACCCACAGCCAGGGTCATTGATCTAAAGATACTAACCGATTGAGGTGGAGACCACTGAAACCCACAGCCAGGGTTATTGATCGAAAGATACTAACCAATAGATACCACTGAAACCCACAGCCAGGGTTATTGATCTAAAGTTACTAACCGATAGAGACCACTGAAACCCACAGCCAGGGTTATTGATCTAAAGATACTAACCGATAGAGGTGGAGACCACTGAAACCCACAGCCAGGGTTATTGATCTAAAGATACTAACCGATAGAGGTGGAGACCACTGAAACCCACAGCCAGGGTTATTGATCTGAAGATACTAACCGATAGAGACCACTGAAACCCACAGCCAGGGTCATTGATCTAAAGATACTAACCGATAGAGACCACTGAAACCTACAGCCAGGGTTATTGATCTAAAGATACTAACCGATAGAGGTGGAGACCACTGAAACCCACAGCCAGGGTTATTGATCGAAAGATACTAACCAATAGAGACCACTGAAACCCACAGCCAGGGTTATTGATCTAAAGATACTAACCGATAGAGACCACTGAAACCCACTGCCAGGGTCATTGATCTAAAGATACTAACCAATAGAGACCACTGAAAACCACTGCCAAGTTTATTGATCTAAAGATACTAACCGATAGAGACCACTGAAACCCACAGCCAGGGTTATTGATCTAAAGATACTAACCGATTGAGGTGGAGACCACTGAAACCCACAGCCAGGGTTATTGATCAAAAGATACTAACCAATAGAGACCACTGAAACCCACAGCCAGGGTTATTGATCTAAAGATACTAACCGATTGAGGTGGAGACCACTGAAACCCACAGCCAGGGTTATTGATCGAAAGATACTAACCAATAGATACCACTGAAACCCACAGCCAGGGTTATTGATCTAAAGTTACTAACCGATAGAGACCACTGAAACCCACAGCCAGGGTTATTGATCTAAAGATACTAACCGATTGAGGCGGAGACCACTGAAACCCACAGCCAGGGTTATTGATCTAAAGATACTAACCGATAGAGGTGGAGACCACTGAAACCCACAGCCAGGGTTATTGATCTAAAGATACTAACCGATAGAGACCACTGAAACCCACAGCCAGGGTTATTGATCTAAAGATACTAACCGATAGAGACCACTGAAACCCACAGCCAGGGTTATTGATCTAAAGATACACGATAGAGACCACTGACACCCACAGCCAGGGTTATTGATCTAAAGATACTAACCGAGAGGAGGTGGAGACCACTGAAACCCACAGCCAGGGTTATTGATCTAAAGATACTAACCGATAGAGACCACTGAAACCCACAGCCAGGGTTATTGATCTAAAGATACTAACCGATAGAGGTGGAGACCATTGAAACCCACAGCCAGGGTTATTGATCTAAAGATACTAACCGATAGAGACCACTGAAACCCACAGCCAGGGTCATTGATCTAAAGATACTAACCGATAGAGACCACTGAAACCCACAGCCAGGGTTATTGATCTAAAGATACTAACCGATAGAGGTGTAGACCACTGAAACCCACAGCCAGGGTTATTGATCTGAAGATACTAACCGATAGAGACCACTGAAACCCACAGCCAGGGTCATTGATCTAAAGATACTAACCGATAGAGACCACTGAAACCTACAGCCAGGGTTATTGATCTAAAGATACTAACCGATAGAGGTGGAGACCACTGAAACCCACAGCCAGGGTTATTGATCGAAAGATACTAACCAATAGAGACCACTGAAACCCACAGCCAGGGTTATTGATCTAAAGATACTAACCGATAGAGACCACTGAAACCCACTGCCAGGGTCATTGATCTAAAGATACTAACCGATAGAGACCACTGAAAACCACTGCCAGGGTTATTGATCTAAAGATACTAACCGATAGAGACCACTGAAACCCACAGCCAGGGTTATTGATCTAAAGATACTAACCGATTGAGGTGGAGACCACTGAAACCCACAGCCAGGGTTATTGATCAAAAGATACTAACCAATAGAGACCACTGAAACCCACAGCCAGGGTTATTGATCTAAAGATACTAACCGATTGAGGTGGAGACCACTGAAACCCACAGCCAGGGTTATTGATCGAAAGATACTAACCAATAGATACCACTGAAACCCACAGCCAGGGTTATTGATCTAAAGTTACTAACCGATAGAGACCACTGAAACCCACAGCCAGGGTTATTGATCTAAAGATACTAACCGATTGAGGCGGAGACCACTGAAACCCACAGCCAGGGTTATTGATCTAAAGATACTAACCGATAGAGGTGGAGACCACTGAAACCCACAGCCAGGGTTATTGATCTGAAGATACTAACCGATAGAGACCACTGAAACCCACAGCCAGGGTTATTGATCTAAAGATACTAACCGATAGAGACCACTGAAACCCACAGCCAGGGTTATTGATCTAAAGATACTAACCGATAGAGACCACTGACACCCACAGCCAGGGTTATTGATCTAAAGATACTAACTGTTAGAGGAGGTGGAGACCACTGAAACCCACAGCCAGGGTTATTGATCTAAAGATACTAACTGATAGAGACCACTGAAACCCACAGCCAGGGTTATTGATCTAAAGATACTAACCGATAGAGGTGGAGACCACTGAAACCCACAGCCAGGGTTATTGATCTAAAGATACTAACCGATAGAGACCACTGAAACCCACAGCCAGGGTCATTGATCTAAAGATACTAACCGATAGAGACCACTGAAACCCACAGCCAGGGTTATTGATCTAAAGATACTAACCGATAGAGACCACTGAAACCCACAGCCAGGGTTATTGATCTAAAGATACTAACCGATAGAGGTGGAGACCACTGAAACCCACAGCCAGGGTTATTGATCGAAAGATACTAACCAATAGAGACCACTGAAACCCACAGCCAGGGTTATTGATCTAAAGATACTAACCGATAGAGACCACTGAAACCCAGGACCAGGGTTATTGATCTAAAGATACTAACCGATAGAGACCACTGAAACCCACTGCCAGGGTCATTGATCTAAAGATACTAACCGATAGAGACCACTGAAAACCACTGCCAGGGTTATTGATCTAAAGATACTAACCGATGGAGGTGGAGACCACTGAAACCCACAGCCAGGGTTATTGATCTAAAGATACTAACCGATAGAGGTGGAGACCACTGAAACCCACAGCCAGGGTTATTGATCTAAAGATACTAACCGATAGAAACCACTGAAACCCACAGCCAGGGTTATTGATCTAAAGATACTAACCGATAGAGACCACTGAAACCCACAGCCAGGGTTATTGATCTAAAGATACTAACCGATTGAGGTGGAGACCACTGAAACCCACAGCCAGGGTTATTGATCAAAAGATACTAACCGATAGAGACCACTGAAACCCACAGCCAGGGTTATTGATCTAAAAGATAAAGATACTAACATAGAGACCACTGAAACCCACAGCCAGGGTTATTGATCTAAAGATACTAACCGATTGAGGTGGAGACCACTGAAACCCACAGCCAGGGTTATTGATCGAAAGATACTAACCAATAGAGACCACTGAAACCCACAGCCAGGGTTATTGATCTAAAGATACTAACCGATAGAGACCACTGAAACCCACAGCCAGGGTTATTGATCTAAAGATACTAACCAATTGAGGCGGAGACCACTGAAACCCACAGCCAGGGTTATTGATCTAAAGATACTAACCGATAGAGGTGGAGACCACTGAAACCCACAGCCAGGGTTATTGATCTAAAGATACTAACCGATAGAGACCACTGAAACCCACAGCCAGGGTTATTGATCTAAAGATACTAACCGATAGAGGTGGAGACCACTGAAACCCACAGCCAGGGTTATTGATCTAAAGATACTAACCGATAGAGACCACTGAAACCCACAGCCAGGGTTATTGATCTAAAGATACTAACCGATAGAGACCACTGAAACCCACAGCCAGGGTTATTGATCTAAAGATACTAACCGATAGAGACCACTGAAACCCACAGCCAGGGTTATTGATCTAAAGATACTAACCGATTGAGGTGGAGACCACTGAAACCCACAGCCAGGGTTATTGATCGAAAGATACTAACCAATAGATACCACTGAAACCCACAGCCAGGGTTATTGATCTAAAGATACTAACCGATAGAGACCACTGAAACCCACAGCCAGGGTTATTGATCTAAAGATACTAACCGATTGAGGCGGAGACCACTGAAACCCACAGCCAGGGTTATTGATCTAAAGATACTAACCGATAGAGGTGGAGACCACTGAAACCCACAGCCAGGGTTATTGATCTAAAGATACTAACCGATAGAGGTGGAGACCACTGAAACCCACAGCCAGGGTTATTGATCTAAAGATACTAACCGATAGAGACCACTGAAAACCACAGCCAGGGTTATTGATCTAAAGATACTAACCGATAGAGGTGGAGACCACTGAAACCCACAGCCAGGGTTATTGATCGAAAGATACTAACCGATAGAGACCACTGAAACCCAGGACCAGGGTTATTGATCTAAAGATACTAACCGATAGAGACCACTGAAACCCAGGACCAGGGTTATTGATCTAAAGATACTAACCGATAGAGACCACTGAAACCCACTGCCAGGGTCATTGATCTAAAGACACTAACCGATAGAGACCACTGAAAACCACTGCCAGGGTTATTGATCTAAAGATACTAACCGATAGAGGTGGAGACCACTGAAACCCACAGCCAGGGTTATTGATCTAAAGATACTAACCGATAGAGGTGGAGACCACTGAAACCCACAGCCAGGGTCATTGATCTGAAGATACTAACCGATAGAGACCACTGAAACCCACAGCAAGGGTCATTGATCTAAAGATACTAACCGATTGAGGTGGAGACCACTGAAACCCACAGCCAGGGTTATTGATCGAAAGATACTAACCAATAGATACCACTGAAACCCACAGCCAGGGTTATTGATCTAAAGTTACTAACCGATAGAGACCACTGAAACCCACAGCCAGGGTTATTGATCTAAAGATACTAACCGATAGAGGTGGAGACCACTGAAACCCACATCCAGGGTTATTGATCTAAAGATACTAACTGTTAGAGGAGGTGGAGACCACTGAAACCCACAGCCAGGGTTATTGATCTGAAGATACTAACCGATAGAGACCACTGAAACCCACAGCCAGGGTCATTGATCTAAAGATACTAACCGATAGAGACCACTGAAACCTACAGCCAGGGTTATTGATCTAAAGATACTAACCGATAGAGGTGGAGACCACTGAAACCCACAGCCAGGGTTATTGATCGAAAGATACTAACCAATAGAGACCACTGAAACCCACAGCCAGGGTTATTGATCTAAAGATACTAACCGATAGAGACCACTGAAACCCACTGCCAGGGTCATTGATCTAAAGATACTAACCAATAGAGACCACTGAAAACCACTGCCAAGTTTATTGATCTAAAGATACTAACCGATAGAGACCACTGAAACCCACAGCCAGGGTTATTGATCTAAAGATACTAACCGATTGAGGTGGAGACCACTGAAACCCACAGCCAGGGTTATTGATCAAAAGATACTAACCAATAGAGACCACTGAAACCCACAGCCAGGGTTATTGATCTAAAGATACTAACCGATTGAGGTGGAGACCACTGAAACCCACAGCCAGGGTTATTGATCGAAAGATACTAACCAATAGATACCACTGAAACCCACAGCCAGGGTTATTGATCTAAAGTTACTAACCGATAGAGACCACTGAAACCCACAGCCAGGGTTATTGATCTAAAGATACTAACCGATTGAGGCGGAGACCACTGAAACCCACAGCCAGGGTTATTGATCTAAAGATACTAACCGATAGAGACCACTGAAACCCACAGCCAGGGTTATTGATCTAAAGATACTAACCGATAGAGACCACTGAAACCCACAGCCAGGGTCATTGATCTAAAGATACTAACCGATAGAGACCACTGAAACCCACAGCCAGGGTTATTGATCTAAAGATACTAACCGATAGACGTGGAGACCACTGAAACCCACAGCCAGGGTTATTGATCTAAAGATACTAACCGATAGAGACCACTGAAACCCACAGCCAGGGTTATTGATCTAAAGATACTAACCGATAGAGGTGGAGACCACTGAAACCCACAGCCAGGGTCATTGATCTAAATATACTAACCGATAGAGACCACTGAAACCCACAGCCAGGGTCATTGATCTAAAGATACTAACCGATAGAGACCACTGAAGCCCACAGCCAGGGTTATTGATCTAAAGATACTAACCGATGGAGGTGGAGACCACTGAAACCCACAGCCAGGGTTATTGATCTAAAGATACTAACCGATGGAGGTGGAGACCACTGAAACCCACAGCCAGGGTTATTGATCTAAAGATACTAACCGATAGAGACCACTGAAACCCACAGCCAGGGTTATTGATCTAAAGATACTAACCGATAGAGACCACTGAAACCCACAGCCAGGGTTATTGATCTAAAGATACTAACCGATAGAGACCACTGAAACCCACAGCCAGGGTTATTGATCTAAAGATACTAACCGATAGAGACCATTGAAACCCACAGCCAGGGTTATTGATCTAAAGATACTAACCGATAGAGACCACTGAAACCCACAGCCAGGGTCATTGATCTAAAGATACTAACCGATAGAGTCCACTGAAACCCACAGCCAGGGTCATTGATCTAAAGATACTAACCGATAGAGACCACTGAAACCCACAGCCAGGGTTATTGATCTAAAGATACTAACCGATAGAGACCACTGAAACCCACAGCCAGGGTCATTGATCTTAAGATACTAACCGATAGAGACCACTGAAACCCACAGCCAGGGTTATTGATCTAAAGATACTAACTGATGGAGGTGGAGACCACTGAAACCCACAGCCAGGGTTATTGATCTAAAGATACTAACCGATAGAGGTGGAGACCACTGAAACCCACAGCCAGGGTCATTGATCTAAAGATACTAACCGATAGAGACCACTGAAGCCCACAGCCAGGGTTATTGATCTAAAGATACTAACCGATGGAGGTGGAGACCACTGAAACCCACAGCCAGGGTCATTGATCTAAAGATACTAACCGATAGAGACCACTGAAACCCACAGCCAGGGTCATTGATCTAAAGATACTAACCGATAGAGACCACTGAAACCCACAGCCAGGGTTATTGATCTAAAGATACTAACCGATAGAGACCACTGAAACCCACAGCCAGGGTTATTGATCTAAAGATACTAACCAATAGAGACCACTGAAACCCACAGCCAGGGTCATTGATCTAAAGATACTAACCGTTAGAGACCACTGAAACCCACAGCCAGGGTTATTGATCTAAAGATACTAACCAATAGAGACCACTGAAACCCACAGCCAGGGTCATTGATCTAAAGATACTAACCGTTAGAGACCACTGAAACCCACAGCCAGGGTTATTGATCGAAAGATACTAACCGATAGAGAAGGTGGAGACCACTGAAACCCACAGCCAGGGTCATTGATCTAAAGATACTAACCGTTAGAGACCACTGAAACCCACAGCCAGGGTTATTGATCGAAAGATACTAACCGATAGAGAAGGTGGAGACCACTGAAACCCACAGCCAGGGTCATTGATCTGAAGATACTAACCGATGGAGGAGGCGAAGACGACTCCGAAGCCCACCGCCAGGGGTCCTCCCATGTTGAGGAACTTCTCACTGGGGGCACACATGGCCACGGTGGACAGACCCCCCACTATGCCCGCTGTGTACCAGGCTGCCCTCATCATCAGCGGCCCACCTAGCAGAGTCATGGGGGCTATGACCGCTCCCATCACACCTGGAAACACAGGGACAAATGGATGGATTTATTTATTAGGTTCGTTTTTTTTTTTTTTTTTTTTAAAGGGACCATGTACGTACATCAAACATGAAAAAGCACCAGATTTTAGCTACACAGCTATTTATCATCTGAGGTCCAAATAAAGAGGTTTTATATATATAACAAGATATTCTACTTAAAGAAAACAGATCTGGTATTTAACAGTCTTCTCAGAATATTCTCACAGGCACAGCACCGGTGTCAGTAAGTACGAGAAAACCCTGTTCCATTCAAGTCGACTGCTGCTGCATAGTGAGGGTATTCTGAACCTTTATAGTACTGCCCTCTGGTGGCGAAAACAAGCAAGTGGGACATTTCAATTGACAAATGCTTGGTAAAGTGAAAAGGTGAAGCAGTCCATCACCTGCATGTAGCATCCAGGCTAGATGTTTGGCTCCTGGGCTCTGGTCATAAGAGATAGATCTGACCAGCATGCCTGCTCCAATCATGGCTGCAAAGGTAGCTCCAATAGCCTGGTGAAAAAAATGACAAAATGTCTGTATTATCTGAACAACCAAAAAATACCCACGGTGGCTATTGAAAAGTGTCTCGAAATCATACACAATGGTTTGAAAATCAGCACCAGACGTATCAACACAAAACAATGAGGTTAGGTGGGCCCTCAAACCACTACATTCCTTTTTAAGGGTTAATAACATTCAGTGGATGCAGATATACTTTTAGTCATTAGTCACTGGCCCAGTGGCAATAGTCATGGTAAAAACTCATATTTCCTTGAAGGTAAACTCAGCGATATGATGCAGATGATGCAGATGCAGAAAGTAAACAGCATAGTGGGTCAATTTCTGCAACAACTAAAAGCATTGAAGCGTGAGGCTCAACTTCTCTGCTGTCTTGGTCCCGTGGCTACCCTGCTGTAACAGCTACCCTGCTGGCTTGGTCCCGTGGCTACCCTGCTGTCTTGGTCCCGTGGCTACCCTGCTGTCTTGGTCCCGTGGCTACCCTGCTGTCTTGGTCCCGTGGCTACCCTGGTGTAACAGCTACCCTGCCATCTTGGTCCCGTGGCTACCCTGCCGTCTTGGTCCCGTGGCTACCCCGCCATCTTGGTCCCGTGGCTACCCCGCCGTCTTGGTCCCGTGGCTACCCCGCCGTCTTGGTCCCTTGGTCCCGTGGCTACCCCGCCGTCTTGGTCCCGTGGCTACCCCGCCGTCTTGGTCCCGTGGCTACCCCGCCGTCTTGGTCCCGTGGCTACCCCGCCGTCTTGGTCCCGTGGCTACCCCGCTGTCTTGGTCCCGTGGCTACCCCGCTGTCTTGGTCCCGTGGCTACCCCGCTGTCTTGGTCCCGTGGCTACCCCGCTGTCTTGGTCCCGTGGCTACCCCGCTGTCTTGGTCCCGTGGCTACCCCGCTGTCTTGGTCCCGTGGCTACCCCGCTGTCTTGGTCCCGTGGCTACCCCGCTGTCTTGGTCCCGTGGCTACCCCGCTGTCTTGGTCCCGTGGCTACCCCGCTGTCTTGGTCCCGTGGCTACCCCGCTGTCTTGGTCCCGTGGCTACCCCGCTGTTTTGGTCCCGTGGCTACCCCGCTGTTTTGGTCCCGTGGCTACCCCGCTGTTTTGGTCCCGTGGCTACCCCGCTGTTTTGGTCCCGTGGCTACCCGCTGTTTTGGTCCCGTGGCTACCCTGCTGTTTTGGTCCTGTGGCTACCCTGCTGTTTTGGTCCCGTGGCTACCCCGCTGTTTTGGTCCCGTGGCTACCCCGCTGTCATGGTCCCGTGGCTACCCCGCTGTCATGGTCCCGTGGCTATCCCGCTGTTTTGGTCCCGTGGCTACCCCGCTGTTTTGGTCCCTTGGCTACCCTGCTGTTTTGGTCCCTTGGCTACCCTGCTGTCTTGGTCCCTTGGCTACCCCGCTGTCTTGGTCCCTTGGCTACCCCTGCTGTCTTGGTCCCTTGGCTACCCTGCTGTCTTGGTCCCTTGGCTACCCTGCTGTTTTGGTCCCGTGGCTACCCTGCTGTCTTGGTCCCGTGGCTACCCTGCTGTCTTGGTCCCGTGGCTACCCTGCTGTCTTGGTCCCGTGGCTACCCTGCTGTCTTGGTCCCGTGGCTACCCTGCTGTCTTGGTCCCGTGGCTACCCTGCTATAACAGCTACCCTGCTGTTCTGGTCCCGTGGCTACCCTGCTGTTCTGGTCCCGTGGCTACCCTGCTGTTCTGGTCCCGTGGCTACCCTGCTGTTCTGGTCCCGTGGCTACCCTGCTGTAACAGCGTAAAACTAAAACTATGCTAATGGCAGATCTTTGCATAACTGTGTGAGAGTGAAGTCTTGCATCTCGCTCATCTTAATATCTGTGGTGCTGCTCGTGACAACGTCATTTAGCTGAATCTACCTTTTAAAAACAAGCTGTCTTGACTGGTTAAATCCAGGTGAAATAATAAAATGTGAATTACCAGCCAGGATCCTCTCATCATGACACCCATGAGGGCTGGGGTCCTGCTGACGGCTACAGCCGACAGAGCTGTCATCCCCACACTGCCTGCAAAGTACATGTAGGTCGAGTGGATCCTGTCCTTCACGTACTGGGGCCAGATACTGGGGCAGGAGACACAGGGAAAATAAACATTTACAGAGGACAGCACGTTGATATTAGAGGTCGACCGATTCATCCGAATGGCCGATTAATTAGGGCTGATTTCTCTGATTTCTTTCTTCATAACAATCGGTAATCTGCATTTTTGGACACCGATCACGGCCGATTACATTGCACTCCACACGACTACCTGTTATGTGAGTGCAACAAGGAGCCAAGGTAAGGTACTAGTTAGCATTAAACGTATCTTATAAAAAACAATCAATCTTAACATAATCGCTAGTTAACTACATTACTAATTGATGATATTACTAGTTTATCTAGCTTGTCCTGCGTTGCATATAATCAATGCGGTGCCTGTTAATTTATCATTGAATCATAGCCTCCTTCGCCAAACGGGTGATTTAACTTCACTAGGGTAGGGGACAGCATTCGGAATTTTGGATGAAAAGCGTGCCCAAATTAAACTGCCTGCTACTCAGGCCCAGAAGCTAGGATATAGAAAACACTAATGTTTCCAAAACTGTTAAAATAATGTCTGTGAGTATAACAGAACTGATATGGCAGGCGAAAAACGAAGGAAGTACTATTATTTTCAAAATCTGTTTTTCCATTGAAAGCCTATCCACCATACAAAGACTTTGGACCCAGTTCACGATCTCTATGGCTTCTTCTACATGTGGCCAGTCTTTAGGCATTGTTTCAGGATTTTACTCTGAAAAATTAGGGAGATACAGCACTTTCAATGAGTGGACAGTGGACATTTACAGACATGAGCCAAGCGTGTGATCGGGAGCGCGCCTTTGTTTCTCCTTTTCTATTGACAAAGCTTTTGTCCAGTTGAAATATTATTGATTATTTATGACAAAAACAACCTGAGGATTGATTTTAAACATCGTTTGACATGTTTCTACTAAGTTTTATTGTATTTTTTTAAACTTTTCGTCTCGATGTTGAGAGCGCGCTTTGTGCCTTTGGATTACTGAACTAAACGCACCTACAAAACTGAGGTTTTTGGACATAAAGAGGGACATTATTGAACATTTATTGTCCTAACATAATCGCGTCGTGTGCTTTCTCCGTAAAGCCTTTTTGAAATCGGACACAGTCGTTGGATTTACAACAAGTTTATCTTTAAAATTGTGTATAATACTTGTATGTTTGAGGAATTTTAATTATGGGATCTCGGTTGTTTTGAATTTGGCGCCCTGCAATTTCACTTGCTGTTGTCGAGGTGGGACGCTACCATCCCACTGGTACCAGACAGGTTAACAAGCGCATTCGCGAAAAAAGCACTGTCGTTGCACCAATGTGTACCTAACCATAAACATCAACGCCTTTCTTAAAATCAATACACAAGTATATATTTTTAAACCTGCATATGTAGTTAATATTGCCTGCTAACATGAATCAGGGTATATGCAGCAGTTTGGGCTGCCTGGCTCGTTGCGAACTGTGCAAAGATTATTTCTTCCTAACAAAGACAGCCAACTTCGCCAAAGGGGGAATTATTTAACAAAAGCGCATTGTGAAAAAGCACAATCGTACCTAACTATAAAGTCAATACACAGAAATATATTTTATTAAACCTGCATATTTAGTTAAAAGAAATTCAGGTTAGCAGGCAATATTAAACTAGGGAAATTGTGGCACTTCTCTTGCGTTCATTGCACGCAGAGTCAGGGTATATGCAGCAGTTTGGGCCGCCTGCCTCGTTTCGACCTAATTTGCCAGAATTTTACGTAATTATGACAACATTGAAGGTTGTGCAATGTAACAGCAATATTTAGACTTATGGATGCCACCCGTTAGATAAAATATGGAACGCTTCCGTATTTCACTGAAAGAATAAACATTATAGTTTCCGGATTTTACCATATTAATGACCTAAGGCTCGTATTTCTGGGTGTTATTATATTATAATGAAGTCTATGATTTGATAGAGCAGTCTGACTGAGCGGTGGCAGGCAGCAGCAGGCTCGTAAGCATTCATTCAAACAGCACTTTACTGCGTTTGCCAGCAGCTCTTCACAATGCTTCAAGCATTGCGCTGTTTATGACTTCAAGCCTATCAACTCCCGAGATTAGGCTGGCAATACTAAAGTACCTATTAGAACACCCAATAGTCAAAGGTTTATGAAATACAAATGGTAGAGAGAGAAATAGTCCTATAATAACTACAACCTAAAACTTCTTACCTGGGAATATTGAAGACTCATGTTAAAAGGAACCACCAGCTTTCATATGTTCTCATGTTCTGAGCAAGGAACTTAAAAGTTAGCTTTTTTAGATGGCACATATTGCACTTTTACTTTCTTCTCCAACACTTTGTTTTTACATTATTTAAAATTGAACATGTTGCATCATTTATTTGAAACTAAATAGATTTTATTGATGTATTATATTAAGTTAAAATAAGTGTTCATTGTTCATTCAGTATTGTTGTATTTGTCATTATTATATATATATATATTTTTTTTTAAATCTGCCGATTAATCGGTATCGGATTTTTTTGGTCCTCCAATAATTGGCATCGGTGTTGAAAAATCAGAATTGGTCGACCTCGAGTTGATATACCTGCACAATAGGCACCCTGTTCCCAACATAGGGCACTATACTCAACCAGGAATCATTAGGGCTCTGAGTGCACTCTGTAGGGAATAGGGTGCCATTTGGGACACAGGTAAAGTAACACTTTCCTTTGAGTTGTGGTGAAACCTATGGAACTACACAGAAATAGCTGCAGTAAAAACAATGACACAAGCACTTGATACCGGTTGAATTGTTAAACCACTGTACCTTCATGGGATAACACCAGTACAACAACACACTACCATGGGATAACACCAGTACAACACACACTACCATGGGACAACACCAGTACAACAACACACACTACCATGGGATAACACCAGTACAACAACACACACTACCATGGGATAATACCAGTACAACAACACACACTACCATGGGATAACACCAGTACAACAACACACACTACCATGGGATAACACCAGTACAACAACACACACTACCATGGGATAACACCAGTACAACAACACACACTACCATGGGATAACACCAGTACAACAACACACACTACCATGGGATAATACCAGTACAACAACACACACTACCATGGGATAACACCAGTACAACAACACACACTACCATGGGATAACACCAGTACAACAACACACACTACCATGGGACAACACCAGTACAACACACACACTACCATGGGACAACACTAGTACAACACACACACTACCATGGGACACTACTAGTACAACACACACTACCAATGGAAGCATTAGCACTTACACTGCCCTCTCGATGGCTCCGATCTCATTGGACATGCCTAGTCCGTAGTAGCACAGAGCTCCCAGGCCTACAGCAGCCCCTCCAGCCAGGAACATCCTGCCCATGTTATCCACTGCAAGGGAATACAGAGCACATTTACACCAGTTAAAACCTGCTGCTGATCGGCACAAGGCACTGACTTCATGATGTGAATGTGAGGGGGTGTGAGACGGGCCTGTGTTTACATGACAGGTCCATCCTGCCCCCCTTGTGTTACGAGGTGACATTTTTAAAAAATGGTTTAGTAAGTCAATATATTCACTTCTGATGGCAGTATCAGTTGCTGGTTCGAAAGCTGCCTGTTGGAGCTGGTCCTTGGCCGTTTTCCCACGACGGAAACCAAATCTGGATTTGGTGGAATAGCCCTGATGAAAGAGGAAAGTAAAAGGTTAGTATTACACAGAAAGGTTAGTATTACACAGAAAGGTTAGTATTACACAGAAAGGTTAGTATTACACAGAAAGGTTAGTATTACACAGAAAGGTTAGTATTACACAGAAAGGTTAGTATTACACAGAAAGGTTAGTATTACACAGAAAGGTTAGTATTACACAGAAAGGTTAGTACACAGAAAGGTTAGTATTACACAGAAAGGTTAGTATTACACAGAAAGGTTAGTATTACACAGAAAGGTTAGTATTACACAGAAAGGTTAGTATTACACAGAAAGGTTAGTATTACACAGAAAGGTTAGTATTACACAGAAAGGTTAGTATTACACAGAAAGGTTAGTATTACACAGAAAGGTTAGTATTACACAGAAAGGTTAGTATTACACAGAAAGGTTAGTATTACACAGAAAGGTTAGTATTACACAGAAAGGTTAGTATTACACAGAAAGGTTAGTATTACACAGAAAGGTTAGTATTACACAGAAAGGTTAATATTACACAGAATCAGTTATTATTACAGCATGTTGACCTACAATTGAAGACATAATTTGTCCACAGGTAGGGTCTTTCAGAGAAAAATGAGTCCTATGTCCGTAGCCCCACAGAAATCTTATTAGCATTATAAATACATTTTAAAAATGTTTAAATATTTATATATATTTTTTAAATCGCCATAAAAATGTGTCAGTTTAAGCTGGAGATGTACAGGCTCTCTGTTTATCCATGTATGAAGTTGTTACTCAATGTGTTTCTATGGGCTAATATCAGTAAGGCTCGATTCAATGTTTCATCTAATATTTTATATATATATAATTTTTTGATATCTTAAGGGTCCTAAAACTCAAGTAGCTAAATGATCCTTGGTATGACCGTGTTAAAACAACTCCATATGTTAACTTAGTAGACCCCCCCCCGTAATGCATTCACTATTGTCTAAAACCGATCCATTCATCATCATCATCATCATCATCTGTACTGGCAGGGCTCTAGTCATTACCTCTGTCCCATAATGTGCCTGCATTCCAAACAGAACCAGGCTAATAATGACTAGCCAACTTTAATTAGCATGACCTTGCAGGGCCTGACATTCAGGTAAATTTGCCAGTGTCACACCGCGCCAGTACCAATGGAAAACTACGGTCCTGAATGAAAAGAAAACCGGCACAGAAAGCAAATCTTTAATTTGCAGGCTGAGCAAGTAGCCTATCCATACACAAAATGACATTTCAACTTGGAAATATCATATTTACATTGACTGTTTAGAACCATCTCGAAAATGGTTTTATTGTTAACCATTTTGAACAGTCAGTCTACAGATGTAGGGCCCTATAAAATCAGTTTTATTTTTGGGGTAAATTTAGTTCCCCCAGTTTAGTTTTCACTCTCAAATCCCACTTTTTATAGAAAACTAAAAACAATGGATGTTGTAAGTCAACAATGCTTTAAAACACATCAGGAGACCACTTTTGGAGGTCTGGGAACTAATATATATATATATATTTATATATATATATATATATATATGGCAGATGTAGTTGCCCTTTAATTCAATTGTGAGCCTAGCAAGAGAACGGCACTGAAATGGATAGATGCTGGTTTACAGGCTCTTGACCGATTCTTCCATTTTGAGTATTTTTTGGGGGGCTTTGATTGTAACTTTTTTTTGATACAGCGTTTCCTGTGACCGAAAAGAGCTTCTGGACATCAGATTTCCACATCAGTCACCAGCTTCATTAATACAGTTGAAGTCAGAAGCTTACATACACCTTGGCCAAATACATTTAAACTCAGTTTATCACAATTCCTGACATTTAATCCTAGTAAAAATTCCCTGTTTTAGGTCAGTTAGGATCATCACTTTATTTTTTTTAAATTTTACCTTTATTTATTTTAACTAGGCAAGTCAGTTAAGAACAAATTCTTATTTTCAATGACGGCCTAGGAACAGTGGGTTAACTGCCTGTTCAGGGGCAGAACGACAGATTTGTACCTTGTCAGCTTGGGGATTTGAACATGAAACCTTTTGGTTATTAGTCCAAAGCTCTAACCACTAGGCTACCCTGCCGCCTAAGAATGTGAAATGTCAGAATAATAGTAGAGAGAATTATTTATTTCAGCTTTTATTTCTTTCATCACATTCCCAGTGGGTCAGAAGTTTACATACACTCAATTAGTATTTGGAAACATTGCCTTTAAATGGTTTAACTTGGGTCAAACGTTTCGGGTAGCCTTCCACAAGGTTCCCACAATAAGTTGGGTGAGTTTTTGCCCATTCGTCCTGACAGAGCTGGTATAACAGAGTCAGGTTTGTAGGCCTCCTTGCTCACACACGCCTTTTCAGATCTGCCCACAAAGTTAATATAGGATTGAGGTCAGGGCTTTGTGATGGCCACTCCAATACCTTGACTGTTGTCCTTAAGCCATTTTGTCACAACTTTGGAAGTATGCTTGGAGTCATTGTCCATTTGGAAGACCCATTTGCGACCAAGCTTTAACTTCCTGACTGATGTCTTGAAATGTTGCTTCAATATATCCACAATTTTCCTTCAAGATGCCATCTATTTTGTGAAGTGCACCAGACCCTCCTACAGCAAAGCACCCCAACAACATGACGCTGCCACGACCGTGCTTCACGGTTGGGATGGTGTTCTTCGGCTTGCAAAGCTCCCCCTTTTTCCTCCAAACATAACGATGGTCATTATGGCCAAACAGTTCCATTATTGTTTCATCAGACCAGAGGACATTCCTCCCAAAAGTACAACCTTTGTCCCCATGTCTAGCTGCAAACCGTAGTCTGGCTTTTTTATGGCGGTTTTGGAGCAGTGGCTTCTTCCTTGCTGAGCGGCCTTTCAGGTTAAGTCGATATAGCACTCATTTTACTGTAGGATATAGATACTTTTGTACCGGTTTCCTCCAGCATCTTCACAAGGTCCTTTGCTGTTGTTCTGGGATTGATTTGCACTTTTCGCACCAAAGTATGGTTCATCTCTAGGAGACAGAACGCGTCTCCTTCCTGAGCGGTATGACGGCTGCGTGGTCCCATGGTGTTTATACTTGCACACTATTGTTTGTACAGATGAATGTGATACCTTCAGTCATTTGGAAATTGCTCCCAAGGATGAACCAGACTTGTGGAGGTCCACAATATTTTCTGAGGTCTTGGCTGATTTCTTTGGATTTTTCCATGATGTCAAGCAAAGAGGCACTGAGTTTGAAGGTAGGCCTTAAAATACATCCACAGGTACACCTCCAATTGACGTCAATTAGCAGCTTTTAAAGCCATGACATCATTATCTGGAATTTTCCAAGCTGTTTAAAGGCACAGTCAACTTAGTGTATGTAAACTTCTGACCCACTGGAATTGTGATACAGTGAATTATAAGTGAAATAATCTGTCTGTAAACAATTGTTGGAAAAACGACTTGTGTCATGCACAAAGTAGTTGTCCTAACCGACTTGCTAAAACTATAGTTTGTTAACAAGAAATTTGTGTAGTGGTTGAAAAACAAGTTGTTTTGATGACTTCAACCTACAGTGGGGAGAACAATTATTTGATAGAGCTGTAATCTATTGCTGCTATCTAGGAGTGGGACACTAATCTAGGAGTGGGACACTAATGCTTATAAGAAATTACAGCACAACCTCCGACGAGCCGTCAAACAGGCAAAGCTTCAACACAGGACTAAGATGGAATCCTACTACGCCTGCTCTGATGCTCATCGGATGTGGCAGAGTTAGCAATCTATCACAGATGACAAAAGGAAACCCAGCGGCGAGCTGCCCATTGACGCAAGCCTACCGGACAAGCTAAAAACCTTTATGCTTGCTTCGAGGCAAGCAACACTGAATCATGCATGAGAGTACAAGCTGTTCGGACTGTGTGATCATGCTCTACGTAGCTGATGTGAGACCTTTAAACAGGTTAACATTCAGATTACCAGGACTCGTACTCAGAGCTAGCGCTGACCAGCTGGCAAGTGTCTTCACTGACATTTTCAACCTCTCCCTGACCCAGTCTGTAATACCAACATGTTTCAAGCAGACCACCAAAGTCCCTGTGCCCAAGAATGCCAAGGTAACCTGTCTAAATGACTATCATCCTGTAGCCATGAAATACTTTGAAAGGTTGGTCATGGTTCACATCCAACACCATTATTCCAACCACCCTGGACCCACTTCAATTTGCATACCACCCCAACAAAACCACAGCTGACAATCTCTATTGCACTTCACACTGCCCTCTCCCACCTGGACAAAAGGAACACCTACGTGAGAATACTGTTCATTGACTAAAGCTCAGCGTTCAACACCATAATACCCTCCATGCTCATCACTAAACTAAGGACCCTGGGACTGAACACCTTCCTCTGCAACTGGGTCCTGGACTTCCTAACGGGCCGCCCCCAGATGGTGAGGGTAGGCAAAAGCACATCCCCCAAACTGACACTCAAGATGGGGGCCCCTCAGGGCTGCGTGCTTAGTCCCCCTCCTGTACTCCCTGTTCACCCACGACTGCGTGGCTACGCATAGTTCCAACACCATCATTAAGTTTGTTCAGCCTCACGAGGCTGAGCTGAGAAGACTTGGCATGGGGCCCTCAGATTCTCAAGAAGTTCTACAGCTGCACCATTGAGAGCATATTGACTGGCTGCATCTCCGCTTGGTATGGCAACTGCTTGGCATCCGACCGCAAGGTTCTACAGAGGGAAGTGCGTACAGCCCAGTACATCACTGGGGACGAGATCCCTGCCATCCAGGACCTCTATACCAGGCGGTGTCAGAGGAAGGCCCGGTACATCACTGGGGCCGAGATCCATACCATCCAGGACCTCTATACCAGGCAGTGTCAGAGGAAGGACCTAAAAATTGTCAAAGACTCCAGCCACCCAAGTCATACTATTCTCTGCTACCACACGGCAAGCGGTACCAGCGTACGGAGTCTGTAACCAATAGGATCCTAAACAGTTTATACTCCCAAGCCATAAGACTGGCAAATAATTAACCAATAGCTACCAGGACTACCTGCATTGACCCTTTTTGCACAAACTCTTTTGACTCATCACATTAGCTGCTGTTACTGTTTATTATCTATCCTACTGCCTAGTCACTTTATCCCTACTTAGATGTACATATCTACCTCGTAACCCTGCACGTGGACTCTGTACTGGTAACACGTGTATAAAGACAAGTTATCAATCCTAGTATTACTATTTTTATTTTCCTCTCTGCATTGTTGGGAAGGAAGGGCCCATAAGTAATTGGTAGTCTACACAAAGCATGTGACAAATTACATTTGATTTAAAGACCCTGAGACATGCCATGCTAAAGACCCTGAGACATGCCAGCTGAAACATGACATGCTAAAGACCCTGAGACATGCCAGCTGAAACATGACATGCTAAAGACCCTGAGACATGCCAGCTGAAACATGACATGCTAAAGACCCTGAGACATGCCAGCTGAAACATGACATGCTAAAGACCCTGAGACATGCCAGCTGAAACATGACATGCTAAAGACCCTGAGACATGCCAGCTGAAACATGACATGCTAAAGACCGTGAGACATGACATGCTAAAGACCCTGAGACATGCCAGCTGAAACATGACATGCTAAAGACCTTGAGACATGCCAGCTGAAACATGACATGCTAAAGACCCTGAGACATGCCAGCTGAAACATGACATGCTAAAGATCCTGAGACATGCCAGCTGAAACATGACATGCTAAAGACCCTGAGACATGCCAGCTGAAACATGATATACTAAAGACCCTGAGACATGTCAGCTGAAAACATGACATACTGAAGACCCTGAGACATGTCAGCTGAAACATGACATAAAGACCCTGAGACAAGGGGGCATTGGAGGGTGCCAACACGTGACAGGGACAATACCAGAATTATTATTTTATTTTTTTAAACACACACCTCCAAAACAAGCTACACATATCCAAATATTTGCCGCCTTAGGGGACTTACATATGCAAATATTTGCAGTCTTAGGAGAGATTCAAGCTCTCATTGAGCCTGTGCCAGCAATGTGACTGCATGGGAATGTATGTGAAGTAGCTATAGAAACCGTCACGCTTTGGGGCCAAAACATTTGGACTTGGAGAAGTCGGTAACCAAGGAGTAAATAAGCAGCATAACAAACCAGGGCAGGGAGCCACCAGCTACAGAGAGACTGGTCTCTCTTCATCTCCCCCTCTCAGAGAAAACTCAACAGATATATAGCAACTACATACAGACAAGAGTTGTTCTGTATGGCTCAATCAATTCCAACCATGTGTCTTCATGTAGTGTAATTAATTAATCTAGTGTTTATTAACTTTGTTATCTTATGACTTATTTCTCTATTTTATGTCTATCTGTATTACTGGTAAGGACAAAACAAAAAAGAAAACCAAGCCAAGCATCCCACAGTTCTTCTCCCTAAATTCCCTTTCCCCTCGGTGTCTCACTCACTCAACTGTGTTTCCAACCACTCCCTGTAAACACGCGTGCATACACAAGTTCCCGTTAGACCTACAGAAATAAACACCTATAAAACTAGTCTAACTGATTCTACATCTGCGTTGCTTGCTGTTTGGGGTTTTAGGCTGGGTTTCTGTATAGCACTTTGAGACATCTGCTGATGTAAAACATTTTAAAATAAATACATTTTTCATTTAAAATGTTACAATTTATCCCGTGAAACATGTTTTGGAAAGATTCAAGTTGACTATTAATGTGATTTCTGTGGAATGGAGAAGGAGACCATTTTGCATTCGTTTTTTGCCTGTATTTATAGTAGAATGTTTTGGATTGACATACAGAATTTTGTTACCCAAAAAAATAGGACCGGTTGTACTATATAATGGTTTTGATATAATGATTTATTTCAGAAATTCTGATAAAGATGTAGTATATTTAATTCAACTGCAAATAATACTAGGTAAATTTCATATTCACAAATGCAAATTCAAAACCTCACTTTATAAATGAATTTAAACAATATGGCACTACTTTAACTAAAATGAAAAACAAAAAGGCAATTCAAACTCGTATTATTAATGAATATGATTTGTTTGTTTAGGATTCCTGGCAATGTAAATAGTTTGTATGTATGCTTGTTTGCTTGTGACTATTCCTCTTTTGTTTGTTGATATGTTAACAGTTTATTTAGATTTTACATCTGATCGATACACAAGCTAAATACCTTGCCAAATGCCGACATCATTATCACAAACTCAAACTGGACTTGTTGACTGAAGTTGGGGAATATGTGTTCCAACAACAACCTGCAGGTTGGTAATAACTGCGTCGTCTATTTTCCTCTTAGGCTACGTTGCGATTGTTACTAGTTACTACAGCCACAAAGTCAAAATTGGCTATATAGTAAAAATTCATTTTTTTTTTTTTTTAACGTGCTTTTGGTCTTCGTTAGGTTAGGGTTAGACATAAGGTTAGCAGTGCGGTTAAGCTTATGGTCTAGGGTTAGGTTTAAAATCAGATTTTAATCAGATCAAATTGTAGAAAATATGACTTTGTGGCTGTAGTAAATAGTGATGACCCTACTTCGTGAACTGCTAGTCCCCCCCTGGCTTTACGTTTTGGATTTAACTGACCTGGAAGACCTTGTGTGTTTCATTTAGGGAATAACTGAACTGAACAATTGATTGGGAGTCCAATAGGGCGGCACACAATCGGCCCAGCGTTGTCCGGGTTTGGCCATCATTGTAAATAAGAATTTGTTCTTAACTGACTTTCTTAGTTAAATAAAGGTTAAACAAAATAAATAAAAAGGTGTGGTGCCTAGTTGGAACAAAATCCCACAGTGCGTAGGTAACAGGATTAACAGGATTGATTAGCAGGCTTATAGCCTAGGCCAGTGGTAAACATAGGCAGGTTTCACACTGAAAATATGCTAAAACATTACATTCATAAAAAGCGTATTTTAAATCAGAATCATTAAGCCTAGGCCTACTCAGCGCTCAATGTGGAATTGCTAATCCACTTAGAAAATTCCAAAGAGCCAGGCGGAATAAACTACATTGAACTGCTGTATATCGAAAAGAACAAGTGTGTTTTGTAACCCTGATTTTAGATTTTTTTTTTAATCTACTTACCAAATTGAGCCCTGTTTCAAATTCTCTTCTATTTTATTCTGTAATATTACAAAGTTGTTGTTTTTTTACAATAAAATAGGTGTCTTGACTGATAAGGCCTCGGGGAAATAAGAGCATATTGCCCGCTAAATTAACAAAACAAGGCTATTCCATTGCATAGGCTTCTACAAGCAAGCGCCACTTATGACATCACTGCCTTATTGAATATTGTGTTCCACAATACAATTTAACCAGTTGATATTACGGTTTCAATAAATTAAACAAATGGTACTTGTCTTTTATTGTTTAAATATGAGGCAATTTAACAATTAGGATGTTATCTGTACTGGTTATGATCATTAAAGGCATTTTTAAAAACTGTTGGCATATAGATAAATGTGCACATATTTTTCCCCCAGTGCAGGCATTGTGTTCTATAAATGTCTTACTTTATTTTAGTAAAAATGTGAGTGTTGGAACAGTCCAACAATGTCAAAAGCCCATCCCTGATGTGTTACCTGGTGGACCTTGAGGAGGGGCGGGCAGCTCTTCAGGGTGGAGCTCCTCAGGGCTGGAGAGCCATGGGTCAACACAGGACGCAGCCCGGACACAGGGAGACTGCGCAGGCATGCTAGCCTCACCAACATGGTCATGATGAAGCTCTGGAATTACAAATCTGAAAACAGTCCGATTTCTATCAACTGAAGCATGAGGTAAGCAGAGAAGAAATGGGTCTACAACAGATACATGTTTTAAAACATTCCTTTCGATATTTCGTCTCAAATTCCCCGTCATAATGACCAACTGGCCTGCCCATCGGCACAGTAAGTTGATTGAATTGTATTTAAGATTCTGGCTTCCCACTGACTGTTTTCATGCAACCCAAGTCTATGTCAATACAACCGTGTGGCTAAAATCAGCTAACTTTAGCACACGAGCCTGAAAACCAAATGTTGAATTGCATTGATTTCTATGTCGGGCATTAATGAGCGTTTGGATCAGGAAAGTTTCTTCTCATGACCTCAGCAAGCCAGATTGTCAAATACATAATATATTTTAACTTACTTTCATTTTTAGGAATGTGATACATAATGTCTACAGGAAAGTATAGTTAAAGTCAACTTTTCAAAGCGCTGGTAGTGAGTTAACATTTCCATCACCTGAAGCATGAGCGCAAGATGAAAATACAGGCAGGAGAAGCACGGATACTTAAATACAGGCAGGAGAAGCACGGATACTTAAATACAGGCAGGAGAAGCACGGATACTTAAATACAGGCAGGAGAAGCACGGATACTTAAATACAGGCAGGAGAAGCACGGATACTTAAATACAGGCAGGAGAAGCACGGATACTTAAATACAGGCAGGAGAAGCACGGATACTTAAATACAGGCAGGAGAAGCACGGATACAGGCAGGACTTAAATACAGGCAGGAGAAGCACGGATACTTAAATACAGGCAGGAGAAGCACGGATACTTAAATACAGGCAGGAGAAGCACGGATACTTAAATACAGGCAGGAGAACAGATACTTAAATACAGGCAGGAGAAGCACGGATACTTAAATACAGGCAGGAGAAACACGGATACTTAAATACAGGCAGGAGAAGCACGGATACTTAAATACAGGCAGGAGAAGCACGTATACTTAAATACAGGCAGGAGAAGCACGGATACTTAAATACAGGCAGGAGAAGCACGGATACTTAAATACAGGCAGGAGAAGCACGTATACTTAAATACAGACAGGAGAAGCACGGATACTTAAATACAGGCAGGAGAAGCACGGATACTTGAAAATAGGGGCAGGAGAAGCATGGATGCGTGAAAATAGGGGCAGGAGAAGCATGGATACTTGAAAATAGGTGCAGGAGAAGCATGGATACTTGAAAATAGGGGCAGGAGAAGCATGGATGACGTTTCTGTGTATGAGCTAATCAACGTCGCCATGATCTGGGATTTCTATTGGAGAAGCAGTCTCTGCCTGTCTCTATACTGTAGGTCTTTGCTTGCAGAGTTCGTCCACGTGAATACATGTTTCTGCCCATGCTTCAGGTGATAGAAATATTAACTCCATACCAGCGCTCTGAAAAGTTTGTAATTAAATATATTGTCTCACATCCCAACCTGCAAAAGGAGAAACCAAACAGACAACTCGTAAAGTAAGTTAAAATATAAATTGTATTCAACATTCTGGCTTGTAGAGCTGGTGAGAAGACATTTTCCAGACAAATATATGCCAATAATCTCAGACTGTGAACCAGAGGTATCACCACAGATAGAACAATGAGCCAGATATTTTAAAGGATGTATAAATATGAAGCATCCAGTTGGCGTTTCCACTCACTACCAAATATGGTGATGAGAGGATGGCCAGTGGCCGGAATTTTCTCATCAATGAAATATTTGATCTCCATACAGTTCATTTCCAAAAACGGATTCATTTGCCCCCATTGGAAACAACAGACCAGAAACTATCTTAGCTAACACAGTCATTGTCAGGCAACTAGCTCATTTTATATAGTGAACAAAATATAAACAACATGTGAAGTGTTGCTCCCATGTTTCATGAGCAGGAAAAAAAGATCCCAGAAATGTTCCATATGCACAAAGATGCTTACTTCTCTCAAATGTGTTGCTCAAATTTGTTTACATCCCTGTTAGTGAGCAGTTCTCCATGTTTGTCATATCAAGAAGATGACCAAACAGCATTACAGGTGCATCTTGTGCTGGGGACAAAAGGCCTCTATAAAATGTGCAGTTTTGTCACAAAACACAATGCCACAGATGTCTCAAGTTGAGGGAGCGCGCAATTGGCATGCTGACTGCAGGAATGTCCACAAGATCTGTTGCCAGAGAATGTAATGTTCATTTCTCTACCATAAGCCGCATCCAAAATCGTTTTACAGAATTTGGCAGTAGTCCAACCGGCCTCAATATGACTACATGTAACCACGCCAGCCCAGGACCTCCATATCCGGCTTCTTCACCTGGATGATCATCTGAGACCAGCCACCCGAACAGCTGAAGAAACTGAGGAGTATCTGTCTGTAATAATAATGCCCTTTTTTGTGGAAAAACTCGTTCTGATTGGTTGGGCCTGGCATGCCCACCAATGGCTGTGCCCCTGCCCAGAAACTTGAACTCATTAGATTAGGGCATAATGAATTTATTTCAATTGACTGATTTCCTTATAAGAACTGTAACTCAGTAAAATCTTTTAATTGTTGCTTTTATACTTTTGTTCAGTATACAAAGGCGAGTGATAAACATAGCTAGCTTACAAGCTGATCATTCTGGTTTTCATAACACAGTATGTTAGCTAACATTAGCTAACTACAGAATCCCAAAGCTTGGAAAAGTTAAATTAAATAACGAGGATCATGAACACAAAAGTACCATAACTATCTTTCATAGTCATAAAAAAAATATATTTAATTGAATTTGGCAGAGAATGTTCCTTGCTTTGTAACCATTGCGTAAGTCATTTAACTTAGCAGCTTGCTCGCTATAGTAGCTAGTCGCTGTTGTGAATCATATCGAGTTGACAAGTTAGTAACGCATTCAAGGAGGAAACGAGGTTACAAATATATACATTGACAGAGCATGTCAACAATAAAACACAGTAATCCTACTTATAATGTAAAGACAAGTCAAATCCCTATATATTACATACCAAGCGTGTAGCTAGATTTCTGTTCACCTTCCTTGAGATAAGTGCGCACTTCACCGACGTAATATGACGCAATTTCTTGAACGTTCTGACAGATGTCGTCATAATCAAGGGACGAATTTCATCGAAATTAATGTGACTTGTAGTTCTTAGGTCGATTTTTTTTTCTAGAGATTCTAAAGACGTGTCAAATGAATTCCAACAGGTGGCGGCACATCTTCATCCACCAAAAAGTGCTGCAACCTTTGCAAGTCTACTTTTTAGGATAGCACATCTGTCAGTTTCAACTTGCTTATGACTCTTTGGAAATCTTTTTTTATTTTTTAACGGGCCTTTGCACATTTACGTTGATAAAGAAATACGTATGTTTACTATGAGTGTAATGTTTACTGTCATTTCTGATTGTTTATTTAACTTTGATCTATTTCACTTGCTTTGGCAATGTAAACATATGTTTATCATGCCAATAAAGCCCTCTGAATTTAATTGAATTGAGAGAGGGAAAGATGGAGAGGAGGGAGGAGAAAGCGAGCGAGACAGAGAAAGAGTGGCCCTCTATATTCGGCTATGTAAAAACAGCGATGGGTGAGGGGCCAACCTCTCCACATGTGACTACAGTGTCCATTTTTAGAGGAAGTGCGGCACACTCGGTCACGGTGTGTTCTTGCCCTTTCGTTGGGATTAGAGATGTAAAATAATAATAATTCAACCGTTAATGCGTTTTTTTGTTTGTTTGTTACATATATCTTCACAGGTTTATTTCATCTCATTATTGTTCGGATTTTTCCCCCTTTATTTTTCGTGTGGACATTTTGAGAAAAATACTTTTTTGTATTTCTAAACTTTTCTTTCTAAAATGTCAAAGTTTGCTCGCGTATTTTTGTAGTCCACCTTCGTCTATGGAATCATCTTGGGGATATTAGAAATAGCCTAACGGACATGGAGGAGTTTATCAACTTTTCCCACACAAGGTGCCTTTTGTTCGTGAATAAGGCAGCGTGCTTTTGGAAGACTAGACCATGAGGGAACCCATCGAGCGCACAACTGTCGATTAGGCGACTGGTTGCTTGAGAGCGTCAAAATAAAATGGTAAGGAATGCTCCGTTTTAAACCAATTTCTTTTT
Source organism: Oncorhynchus tshawytscha (assembly GCF_018296145.1). Classification (NCBI taxonomy): domain Eukaryota; kingdom Metazoa; phylum Chordata; class Actinopteri; order Salmoniformes; family Salmonidae; genus Oncorhynchus; species Oncorhynchus tshawytscha. The sequence continues at coordinate 347,810 of NW_024609824.1, forward strand.
ATAAAAGTTTTCATTTTTTAAAAGTTGTTGCTTTAGTGTTTTCATTATTTTTAAAAAGTGTTTGCTACTTTTTATTATTTGAGAACAAATAACATGGCATGGTCTATTGATGATTTATTGATGACGTATTCCTACTTTATCACTAGCATATTAACTAATTACCGTATAAGGACTTCCTGCTGTATAAATGATGTACTGTATCCAGTGTGGATGACTACACAGGATTTGTGCTGTATCTCACCTGATAGCCCTTGGCTTGATTTCTAAAGACCAAACACTATATTTTACTGACTGGGCATACATGCATGAGCTGGAAGCACCACCAATGGATGAGGACTTCTAGGGTATCAAACAACCCACAGTGATATGATACCAGCGCTGCCCTCTGTCAATGTGCCAGCCTGTCAAGATCCAATACAGCCTGGTGCGGCAGGTAGCCTAGAGTGGTTAGAGGCGGGCCAGTGGCCGCAAGGTTGCTGGTTTGAATCCCGGGTCTGATAGGACAAATCTTTCTGGAAGTGAGCTGGCAACCTGGAAGGTTGCTGGTGTCAAGTCCTAGAGGCATTACCTGCCGTTGTGCTCTTGACCAAGGCACATAACCCTTCTCAACAACAGCTCCCCGGACACCCAGTGTGACAGCGCTGCTCCAAAACCTGTACAGTTATGTGTTTCCTTCGGAGGGGTTGGTTAAAGGCAGAGGATAGCATATCCGGGTCACATGTCGGTTGGACCTTGTGTGCAATTGACCAATAAAGTCATCTTGATCTTAATCTTAGCCTGGTCCCAGATCTGTTTGTACTTTCTTGGCCATAGGGTTTGGTAAGACAGCACAAACATATCTGAGTCCAGGCTAGATCCATTACAGAGTACCACTGAACTGCTCTCTGTAAATATGAGGCAACCTGCCATAGGGGCATGGGGCACAACCTTTACTTTATCATGCTTTAAATAGCCCTGTGTAATTACAGTATTACAGTATGTTAAGCTAAACGTCTGTTGATAGGGGTAAGGCAAAATCACCCGAAGTGAAGTCATGTTGCTGTATGTCTGTGGTGCCTATGGTCGCCTAATGTACCTGCAATGGTAAACTGTTAATTACTTTGTCAAGGTAGGGTAAAAAAATAAAACAGCTGATAGTTTCTATTCTGAAATGATTCAAGGTTTCACTTGATACACTGCTTTGCACTGCCAGAACAGGTGAAAATTAAACCATATGCTCTTCAAGCTTCGCTGACTGCATTAATTGAAATTTCACACAGAGAAATGGTTACAAATGTGATTGTCATGCTGGCTCTTCTATCTTCAGGCCCCTTTCGATTTAAAAAATAAATAAATAAATCCTATTTGAGCCTTAAGAAGGAGGCATCCATTAAAAGCATTTGTAACATGCTGATAAATGGGGAGATGGTGGTTCCTTCATGAGCTGATCATCAAATGTGTCATACGCCTCGGTGGGTTGTGAATGTTTCGATGGCAGCTCTATAAAGATGAGTTCTTTCTGACACCACGCTTCTACGGGATAATAAGCTCAGATAATTGGTGTGTACTGGCTTACATTATAAATCATGAAACCATTTGAAAGAAAATACTATTTTGTAGATGTTCTTTTGATGGTTTTCACAGTAATCTATGATCCCTAGTGGCGCAAGCGGTCTAAGGCACTGCATCTCAGTGCAAGAGGTGTCACTACAGTCCCTGGTTCAAATCCAGGCTGTATCACATCCGGCTAGGATTGGGAGTCCCATGGGGCGGCTCACAATTGTTCCGGGTTTGTCCAGGGGTAGGCTGTCATTGAAAATAAGAACTTGTTTTTAACTGACTTGCCTAGTTAAATAAAGGTAAAACATTTAAACAGCTATTCCATTCTATAGCTAATGCTATGGGACTTAGCGACAATGTTGTACATGTAGTGTAGTAGAATTTTTACTGAAGATACAAATACTACATGTTAGAGAACAACCGTTGGACCCAACACAGTCATATGGTGTTATTAAACTATGCCAAAAACCACCCGTATGACAAATAACAAATGAAGCAATCTTCATCCAGTTATGGGCAATTGTTAAGCAATCATCAGGAAGCTCTCAATGCATTTCCCTTCTCATTTCCCCTGGCATGTCTCCCATTGGCTGTGGTCTGTGGCTATATGATGATGGCATGTCTCCCATTGGCTGAGGTCTGTGGCTATATGATGATGGCATGTCTCCCATTGGCTGAGGTCTGTGGCTATATGATGATGGCATGTCTCCCATTGGCTGAGGTCTGTGGCTATATGATGATGGCATGTCTCCCATTGGCTGAGGTCTGTGGCTATATGATGATGGCATGTCTCCCATTGGCTGAGGTCTGTGGCTATATGATGATGGCATGTCTCCCATTGGCTGAGGTCTGTGGCTATATGATGATGGCATGTCTCCCATTGGCTGAGGTCTGTGGCTGTATATGATGATGGCATGTCTCCCATTGGCTGAGTCTGTCTGTGGCTATGAAGATGGCATGATGATGGCATGTCTCCCATTGGCTGAGGTCTGTGGCTATATGATGATGGCATGTCTCCCATTGGCTGAGGTCTGTGGCTATATGATGATGGCATGTCTCCCATTGGCTGAGGTCTGTGGCTATATGATGATGGCATGATTGGCTGATGGTCTCCCATTGGCTGAGGTCTGTGGCTATATGATGATGGCATGTCTCCCATTGGCTGAGGTCTGTGGCTATATGATGATGGCATGTCTCCCATTGGCCATTGATGGCATGTCTCCCATTGGCTGAGGTCTGTGGCTATATGATGATGGCATGTCTCCCATTGGCTGAGGTCTGTGGCTATATGATGATGGCATGTCTCCCATTGGCTGAGGTCTGTGGCTATATGATGATGGCATGTCTCCTATTGGCTGAGGTCTGTGGCTATATGATGATGGCATGTCTCCTATTGGCTGTGGTCGGTAGCTATATGATGATGGCATGTCTCCCATTGGCTGTGGTCTGTGGCTATATAATGCTGAGTACCTCTCATGCATGTACTTAAATGTCCTCCTCGATTAGTCTTTCCACGATTCCTTGCGTCCTCTTCCTTCTGAAACAGCGTTGGAGGAAAAGATCCAAGGTCCATCCCTTCTGACCTAATCCTCCAATGTGTTTTGAGGAGAAAGGACACAGGGAATCGAGAAAGGATGAATTGGGAAAGAGCCACGGAGTGAATTTAAAAAAGGCCTGAGTTGGGATCTTTAGTGACTGACCAGTTGAGGGACACTGGGCCCTCTCTGTGTGGACAAACTGTATTGTGACTGACTGGTTCTACGCACCAACAACCCTTTGGGAGAGTACAATGGTTTTCCAATGAGTAACATGTTACACCTTTGGCCTTGGCATGGCAGGGATCCTAACAGGCCAGGAGGGTTGTCAGTCTCTGACCAGCTGACGTGCAGGTGACTCTAGGGCTGGTCGGCATTTATTGAGATGAGTCATGTATTGGAGGCAGCTCTACAGAGTGGTCACTAGCTGACACAGCCACAAAGTCATACAATCTGATTTTAAACCTAACCCTAACCACTCTGCTAACCCTAATTCCTAACCCTAACCACTCTGCTAACCCTACTTCCTAACCCTAACCACTCTGCTAACCCTACTTCCTAACCCTAACCACTCTGCTAACCCTACTTCCTAACCCTAACCACTCTGCTAACCCTACTTCCTAACCCTAACCACTCTGCTAAACCTACTTCCTAACCCTAACCACTCTGCTAACCCTACTTCCTAACCCTAACCTTAACCACTCTGCTAACCCTACTTCCTAACCCTAACCTTACATTTACAATATAGATCATTTTGACTTTGCAGCTGGCCAATCTAGCGGAAGCGTCTCATTTCTGCCTCCAAGTCAAGACTATTGACAATAAACGTCAACCTGTGACCTAAAAAATGTTTTCAAATGTACATTTAACTAGACAGGTCAGTTAAGAACAAATTCTTATTTACAATGACGGCCAAACCCGGACAACGCTGGGCCAATAGTGCGCTGCCCTATGGGACTCCCGATCACAGCCAGATGTGATACAGCCTGGATTCAAACCAGGGACTGTAGTGATGCCTCTTGCACTGGGATGCAGTGCCTTAGACCACTGCGCCACTCGGGAGCTGAAAAAAGATCACAACGCTGTGATCTCAGGCCAGAATTTTTTTTACAGTCTGAACTCTGTGAGAGATGTTTGTGTCTGTGTCATGTGGGCAGACGGTGTAAGACGGAGATGGTCAGAGGGAGATTTCCTCTCTGGCGAAAACACAGACTCAGTGTACTCCAAGTCCAACTTGTGATTACCAACTAGTCCACGTCAACAGTGAGTGCTGGGTCTAGTTCCAATTCAAAACTTTTACTCTACGTCCTCTAACTCATTCACCTTTTGAGAGGGTTTCACAGGATTTGTCTCATCATTTTGGGAGTTAAGATTTGTAGTCTTTTGGACAGGCTACTGTAGCAGCCTGAGGCAGACAGAGGTTGCAACAGGGTGTTGGAACTCAGCCTTCATAGCAACAAAACAATAGATAAGAAATCTGAGGCATCATGGGAATTCAGAAGACAGAAAGGGGGGAACATCAGGTATACTGGGATTTTGGATGAATACATGGATACCATTTTTATTGCTCAACATCCAGAATAAAATAAGTTAGAGGTAGTTTCGCAAGCTAATGCTAACTAGCGATGTCACAAAGGAAGTTAGAAGTAGTTTCGTAAGCTAATTCTAACTAGCGATGGCACAAAGGAAGTTAGAAGTAGTTTCGTAAGCTAATTCTAACTAGCGATGGCACAAAGGAAGTTAGAAGTAGTTTCGCAAGCTAATGCTAACTAGCGATGTCACAAAGGAAGTTAGAAGTAGTTTCGTAAGCTAATTCTAACTAGCGATGGCACAAAGGAAGTTAGAAGTAGTTTCGTAAGCTAATTCTAACTAGCGATGGCACCATGACTGGAAGTCTATTATGACAAAGCACAAACCTAATGTCAAAGACTATAGTGTCAGAGTGAAAATGTCTAAAGTACACCAAGGCTGCAGTGTATTTGGGTCCGGAGTTACAACAAGAGCTTCATCCTCAGCTTTAATGGGAGCTGCCATCTCTCTGGGGCTGTGTCCCAAATGGCTCCTATTCCCTGTATAGTGCACTGCATTCGAACATAGGCTCTGATCTGAAAAAATACCAATTGTTGGAAAAAAGATCAGAATTTGGCTGCCTGTCTAAACGCAGCCAGGGACAAGTGAATACGAGTCAGTTGTGTTTGCAGCAGTTTGTATGAATCTGAGTGGTTACATACAGTACATGTTAAATGGTTACGAGACAGAGATAATGAGACTCTTGCTGTAATCGAAGGGAAGGTACCACTGAAGGCCTCCGTATTCAGGCAGGCAGCTTGAAGCAGAAGTGTGTCACCATCCAGGCCCTGAAGAAGGCACAGTTATACCGAAATTTTGGTGATTTACCTAATAAATTACATAGAGATTATATATACAGTCATGGCCAAAAGTTTTGAGAATGACACAAATATTAATTTCCACAAAGTTTGCTGCTTCAGTGTCTTTAGATATTTTTGACAGATGTTACTATGGAATACTGAAGTATAATTACAAGCATTTCATAAGTGTCAAAGGCTTTTATTGACAATTACATGAAGTTGATGCAAAGAGTTAATATTTGCAGTGTTGACCCTTCTTTTTCAAGACCTCTGCAATCCGCCCTGGCATGCTGCTGTCAATTAACTTCTGGGCCACATCATGACTGATGGCAGCCCATTGTTGCATAATCAATGCTTGGAGTTTGTCAGAATTTGTGGGTTTTTATTTGTCCACCCGCCTCTTGAGGATTGACCACAAGTTCCCAATGGGATTAAGGTCTGGGGAGTTTCCTGGCCATGGACCCAAAATATCGAAATGTTGTTACCCTAGCAACTTAGTTATCACTTTTGCCTTATGGCAAGGTGCTCCATCGTGCTGGAAAAGGCATTGTTCTGGATGGTTGGGAGAAGTTGCTCTCGGAGGATGTGTTGGTACCATTCTTTATTCATGGCTGTGTTCTTAGGCAAAATTGTCAGTGAGCCCACTCCCTTGGCTGAGAAACAACCCCACACATGAATGGTCTCAGGATGCTTTACTGTTGGCATGACACAGGACTGATGGTAGCGCTCACCTTGTCTTCTCCGGACAAGCTTTTTTCCGGATGCCCAAAACAATCGGAAAGGGGATTCATCAGAGAAAATTACTTTACCCCAGTCCTCAGCAGTCTAATCCCTGTACCTTTTGCAGAATATCAGTCTGTCCCTGATGTTTTTCCTGGAGAGAAGTGGCTTCTTTGCTGCCCTTCTTGGCACTAGGCCATCCTCCAAAAGTCTTCGCCTTACTGTGTGTGCAGATGCACTCACACCTGCCTGCTGCCATTCCTGAGCAAGCTCTGTACTGGTGGTGCCCCGATCCCGCAGCTGAATCAACTTTAGGAGATGGTCCTGGTGCTTGCTGGACTTTCTTGGGTGCCCTGAAGCCTTCTTCACAACAATTGAACCGCTCTTCTTGAATGCATATTGCCATCATACAAACTGAGGCAGCAGGCTGTGAAAATTAATATTTGTGTCATTCTCAAAACATTTGGCCACGACTGTAGAAGGTGACTGTCTTTATTTCCATAGCTCAGGGAACTGATTTCTCAGGAGCAGTGGTGTAAAGTACTTAAGTAAAAAATACTTGAAAGTACTACTTAATGTTACGGTTTTCTTCGGGTGAAAGAGAGTCGGACCAAAATGCAGCGTGGTTAGTTCGATACATCTTTAATGAAGACGAAACACGAACAATACAAAAACAATAAACGTAACGTGAAAACCGAAACAGCCTAAACTGGTGCAAACAAACACAGAGACAGGAACAATCACCCACGAAACACTCAAAGAATAAGGCTGCCTAAATATTGTTCCCAATCAGAGACAACGAGAATCACCTGCCTCTGATTGAGAACAGCCTCAGGCAACCATAGACTTTGCTAGAACACCCCACTAAGCCACAATCCCGAAACCTACGAAAAAACCCCATAATTAAACACAACACAAAATAAACCCATGTCACACCCTGGCCTGACCAAATAAATATAGAAAACACAAAATACTAAGACCAGGGCGTGACACTTAAGTCGTTTTGTTGGGTATCTGTACTTTACTTTACTATTTATATTTTTGACAACTTTTACTTTTATTTTCTCTACATTCCTAAAGAAAATGATGTACTTTTTACTCTAAACATTTTCCCTGGCACCCAAAAGTACTGGGTTAACTGGTCTAGGAACAGTGGGTTAACTGGCCTAGGAACACTGGGTTAACTGTGTTGTTTAATGAACAACGTGAAACAACGTGAAACACGAATAAACACAAAACACTACAAAACAAAGAACATAACGAAAACCGAAACAGCCTATACTTGTGTAAATAAATAAAGCGATAGGAACAACGACACTAAGGACAATCACCCACGACAAACTCAAAGAATATGGCTGCCTAAATATGGTTCCCAATCAGAGACAACAATAAACACCTGCCTCTGATTGAGAACCACTCCAGACAGCCATAGACTTTGCTAGATAACCCCACCAGCTACAATCCCAATACATACACACCAAAACCCCAAGACAAAACACACCACAATACAAAAACCCCATGCCACACCCTGGCCTGACCCAATACATGAAGAAAAACACAAAATACTTAGACCAGGGCGTGACAAGGATATCTGAGTGTTGGAGCATGCCCCTGGCTCTCCTTAAATATATATATTTTTTTTAAATAAAATGAGGCCATCTGGTTTGCTTAATATTAAGTAATGATTTATACTTTTACTTTGATACTTAAATATATTTTATCAATGACATTTACTTTTGATACTTAAGTATATTTAAAACCAAATACTTTTAGACTTTTACTCAAGTAGTATTTTACTGGGTGACTCACTTTTACCCAAGTCATTTTCTATTAAGGTATCTTTACTTTTACTCATTTATGAATAAATTAGGGACTTTTTCCACCACTGGTCTGGAGTAAAAGGTCCTGTCCACAGAGCTGCTCAAATCAAAACATCTTTTACTGGTCTGGAGTAAAAGTCCTGTCCTCAGAGCTGCTCAAATCAAAACATATTTTACTGGTCTGGAGTAAAAGATCCTGTCCTCAGAGCTGCTCAAATCAAAACATCTTTTACTGGTCTGGAATAAAAGGTCCTCAGAGCTGCTCAAATCAAAACATCTTTTACTGGTCTGGAGTAAAAGGTCCTGTCCTCAGAGCTGCTCAAATCAAAACATCTTTTACTGGTCTGGAATAAAAGGTCCTCAGAGCTGCTCAAATCAAAACATCTTTTACTGGTCTGGAGTAAAAGGTCCTGTCCTCAGAGCTGCTCAAATCAAAACATCTTTTACTGGTCTGGAGTAAAAGGTCCTGTCCACACAGCTGCTCAAATCAAAACATCTTTTACTGGTCTGGAGTAAAAGGTCCTGTCCTCAGAGCTGCTCAAATCAAGACATATTTTACTGGTCTGGAGTAAAAGGTCCTCAGAGCTGCTCAAATCAAAACATCTTTTACTGGTCTGGAGTAAAAGGTCCTGTCCACACAGCTGCTCAAATCAAAACATATTTTACTGGTCTGGAATAAAAGGTCCTCAGAGCTGCTCAAATCAAAACATCTTTTACTGGTCTGGAGTAAAAGGTCCTGTCCACAGAGCTGCTCAAATCAAAACATCTTTTACTGGTCTGGAGTAAAAGGTCCTGTCCACAGAGCTGCTCAAATCAAAACATCTTTTACTGGTCTGGAGTAAAAGGTCCTGTCCTCAGAGCTGCTCAAATCAAAACATCTTTTACTGGTCTGGAGTAAAAGGTCCTGTCCACAGAGCTGCTCAAATCAAAACATCTTTTACTGGTCTGGAGTAAAAGGTCCTGTCCACAGAGCTGCTCAAATCAAAACATCTTTTACTGGTCTGGAGTAAAAGGTCCTGTCCACAGAGCTGCTCAAATCAAAACATCTTTTACTGGTCTGGAGTAAAAGGTCCTGTCCACAAAGCTGCTCGAATCAAAACATCTTTTACTGGTCTGGAGTAAAAGGTCCTGTCCACAGAGCTGCTCAAATCAAAACATCTTTTACTGGTCTGGAGTAAAAGGTCCTGTCCTCAGAGCTGCTCAAATCAAAACATCTTTTACTGGTCTGGAGTAAAAGGTCCTGCTCAAATCAAAACCTTTTACTGGTCAGAGCTGCTCAAATCAAAACATCTTTTACTGGTCTGGAGTAAAAGGTCCTGTCCACAGAGCTGCTCAAATCAAAACATATTTTACTGGTCTGGAGTAAAAGGTCCCAGAGCTGCTCAAATCAAAACACAGTAAAAGGCTGCTCAAATCAAAACATCTTTTACTGGTCTGGAGTAAAAGGTCCTCAGAGCTGCTCAAATCAAAACATCTTTTACTGGTCTGGAGTAAAAGGTCCTGTCCACAGAGCTGCTCAAATCAAAACATCTTTTACTGGTCTGGAGTAAAAGGTCCCCAGAGCTGCTCAAATCAAAACATCTTTTACTGGTCTGGAGTAAAAGGTCCTGTCCACAGAGCTGCTCAAATCAAAACATCTTTTACTGGTCTGGAGTAAAAGGTCCTGTCCACAGAGCTGCTCAAATCAAAACATCTTTTACTGGTCTGGAGTAAAAGGTCCTGTCCACAGACCTGCTCAAATCAAAACATCTTTTACTGGTCTGGAGTAAAAGGTCCTCAGAGCTGCTCAAATCAAAACATCTTTTACTGGTCTGGAGTAAAAGGTCCTGTCCACAGAGCTGCTCAAATCAAAACATATTTTACTGGTCTGGAGTAAAAGGTCCCCAGAGCTGCTCAAATCAAAACATCTTTTACTGGTCTGGAGTAAAAGGTCCTCAGAGCTGCTCAAATCAAAACATCTTTTACTGGTCTGGAGTAAAAGGTCCTCAGAGCTGCTCAAATCAAAACATCTTTTACTGGTCTGGAGTAAAAGGTCCTGTCCACACAGCTGCTCAAATCAAAACATCTTTTACTGGTCTGGAGTAAAAGGTCCTGTCCACAGAGCTGCTCAAATCAAAACATATTTTACTGGTCTGGAGTAAAAGGTCCTCAGAGCTGCTCAAATAAAAACATCTTTTACTGGTCTGGAGTAAAAGGTCCTGTCCACAGAGCTGCTCAAATCAAAACATCTTTTACTGGTCTGGAGTAAAAGGTCCTGTCCTCAGAGCTGCTCAAATCAAAACATCTTTTACTGGTCTGGAGTAAAAGGTCCTGTCCACAGAGCTGCTCAAATCAAAACATCTTTTACTGGTCTGGAGTAAAAGGTCCTGTCCACAGAGCTGCTCAAATCAAAACATCTTTTACTTGTGCAAGTCTCTTTGTACAAGCTTATTACTGCTGTTTTTATTATAATTTATTAGGTATTTTTCTTAAAACTACGTTGTTGGTTAAGGGCTTGTAAATAATCATTTCACTGTAAGGTCTACTACACCTGTTGTATTCAGTGCATGTGACAAATACAATTTGATTTGATTTTAATCTCTTGGTAACGTGACAACATTGAGAGAACCCCAGAGCGCACGCAGATTCAAAGTCTGCAAGTGTATTTGTTGATTCACAGCAGAATATTCATACTCTTTAAATGGATTTATAATAATTCTGAAAATGTCAAGTCACAAGTTTTCGGCCGTTGTTAAATATTTAACACATCATGATACAACTTTGCAAAATTCAATTACACATTTGCTAATTGTACTTGCAAACACGAATATCAATGTGCAACCACAAAAGTCAAAATATAAACTGGTGTAGTTCTGTCATCATTATAATCCCATACTTAGGAGGCTCTATTCAAAAGTAGTGTACTATATGGGGTGCCATTTGATCCATATGGAGGAATCAGCCAGGCCTTGGGTCTTTCACGGTCTCAGGATACTTTTATTGTCACGCCCTGACCTTAGATATCTCTGTTTTTCTATATATTTTGGTTAGGTCAGGGTGTGACTAGGGTGGGTACTCTAGTTTTGTATGTCTAGGGTTTTTGTATGTCATGGGGTTTTGTATGTCTATGTTGGCATGATATGGTTCCCAATCAGAGACAGCTGTTTATCGTTGTCTCTGATTGGGGATCATATTTAGGTAGCCATTTTCCTCATTTGGGGTGTGTGATCTTGACTATGTTTAGTTGCCTGTCAGCACTAGTTTGTATAGTGTCACGGTTCGGTTGTTATTTTGTTGGTTTGTTCGGTGTTCATCCAGTTAATAAAGAGAATGTATGCATACCACTCCTCCTTGGTCCGATCCTTACAACTAACATGACATTTATATTTATTTAACCTTTATTGAACTAGGCAAGTTAGTTAAGAACAAATTCTTATTTACAATGACGGCCTACCCCGGCCAAACCCTAACCCTGGACGACACTGGGCCAATTGTGTGCCACCCTATGAGACTCCCAATCACGGCCGGTTGTGCTACAGCCCGGAAATAAACCAGGGTCTGTAATGACACCTCTAGGACTGAGCTGCAGTGCCTTAGACCCCTTCGCCACTCGGGAGCCCCGACTTAATGATCACAGCCTTTTACTGTAGCTACTGCCAGGGGGACCTCATAAACTGGCGTTTCCACATTATGTGGCCCTAATTGCTCCTTGTTCCCCACATAGGGCACCTCTTTAGGGGGGGCGCTCGTCAGAAGTCGTACACTATGTAGCGAATTTGGGTGACATTTAGGACACCGTATTAATGATCACGGGTTACTATAGCAACCATTAGAGGGACCTAATGAACTGACCTTTGCACACACACACACAGATGTGCCTTTTGAAACATACAGTTTACAAGTTTTAGCCAGCTATACGATTCAAATCAGATGGTTTACAAGTTCTGCCTCGTGTTTATACACTTTTCCCGATATCGATATTAGATAGACATTTGAATAGAAAGAGACCGTTGTGTTGTCGGCCTACAGCTGGTTTGTCACAAAACCATGGTAGTTGTGGTGGCAGACACATAGACAACGGGTTAACCTGTCTCTGTTCATTGAATGGGCCATTATATCAAACCGGTTCAATAATGATGTACATTTTCACCTCAATCATCACCTCAATCAATGTAGTAATTGTTACTGTGGGTGAATAGCCACAGTCTCTCGGCATGTAAGATAGCCTTTCTAATGGCAGGCAGTGAGTTTAAAGGGGCAATCTGGGATTGGTACATCCATTTATTTTTATGAATGATATAATAGCCATTGATATTTGAAGAATATAACTTAATTTAAGAGTGGTTACATTTCTCCAGCCACATCCTTCAGTTGTTTACAACAAAAAAAAACAGTGGTGTGTTGACCGCTTTGGTTTAGTTTAAAACCCAGATCGCCCGTTTCATCTCGGATCATTAGTCAGGGATTACAGCCAAGCTAACATTATCCCAACAGTAACATTATAGTAATCCTTCAGCAGAATGGGCAGGATATCCCTAAATAGGCCTCATTACATCCGTCTTTGTCTTCAATGGATAGACTCTACTCACTCTGCAAGCCAGGTACAGCTAGGGATGCATCCCAAATGGGACCCTATTCCCTACAATGGGCCCTGGTCAAAAGTAGTGCACTTTAAAGGGAATACTGGTCAAAAATAATGCACTATAAAGGGAATAGTGGTAAAAAATAGTGCACTAAAAGGGAATAGTGGTCAAAAATAATGCACTATAAAGGGAATAGTGGTCAAAAATAGTGCACTATAAAGGGAATAGTGGTCAAAAGTCATGCACTATAAAGGGAATAGTGGTCAAAAGTAGTGCACTATAAAGGGAATAGTGGTCAAAAATAATGCACTATAAAGGGAATAGTGGTCAAAAATAGTGCACTATAAAGGGAATAGTGGACAAAAATAGTGCACTATAAAGGGAATAGGGGTTCATTTGGGACCGATACCAGGTTTTATATCCTGCTGCAGTTCTGCTTGCTCACACTCTCACAGTCTCATAATGGTTACAATTTATGGCCCCGTGACAAGCAGGTTTTCCCCCTTCCATTTCTGTTTACTTTTTGCCTCTGTGCTCTTCCCCATATATCCCCCGTTCAAAGGTAACTGTTTTACTGCAGTGTTAGGTCACTGTTTAGGTGCTCAGTCTGGGAGCTCTCTGTTGGAATAATGAAAGCCCTTCTTCGCTATTCATAGCACCTCCGTCACTCGGTCCCGTCAAGAACATTCTCAAGCCGCCCTCTGCCGGTGGCGCCACAGTGGTGCCTTAAGGATCTCTACAGATCGGTGTCCCGTCCTCGGGACGGTTGAGCTAATGTGCGCTAATGGGATTAGCATGAGGATGTAAGTAACAAGAACATTTCCCAGGACATAGACATATCTGATATTGGCAGAAAGCTTAAATTCTTGTTAATCTAACTGCACTGTCCAATTTACAGTAGCTGTTACAGTGAAATAATACCATGCTATTGTTTGAGGAGAGTGCACAATTAGGAACTTGAAAAGTTATCAGTAAACCAATTGGACACATTTGGGCAGTCTTGATACAACATTTTGAGCAGAAATGCAATGATTCATTGGATCAGTCTAAAACTTTGCACATGCACTGCTGCCATCTAGTGGCCAAAATCTAAATTGTGCTTAGCCTGGAATAATACATTATGGCCTTTCTCTTGCATTTCAAAGACGATGGTACAAAAAAACGTTTGGCTTTTACTTTGTACTATCTTTTACCAGATCTGTTATATTCGCTCCTACATTAATTTCACATTTCCACAACCTTCAAAGTGTTTCCTTTTAAATGGTATCCAGAATATGCGTATCCTTGCTTCAGGTCCTGAACTACAGGCACTAAGATTTGGGTATGTCATTTTAAAGCGAAAATTTAAAAAAAGGGGCAGATCCTTTTAAAGTGGTGATAAGCCCAGTCATTCTGGACGGAGGCTAAATTTACACTACAGTGCCTGGAAATGCGATGAAATTGCTAAAGTAGTCAAATATTTAGTAGGAAATATCTTTGCTAGCATTATCATCTAGTCAAATTTACTTTAGACAGATGTCAATGTTGTCATTAGCTAGTTTCTTAAAGAATAGCTGGCAATGCTGACGCTAGCTAGCTAAAATCCGGTGGCCTCCCCTCAATCTTAGCTAGCTAGTTAACGTTATACTGCATCTAAAGTCAATCTGGTGACATCAAAATGATGACAAAAGGTTTCCCCACTAATTATTTGCCTCCTTTTGAATGCCATGGTATTCACACGCCACTGTAATGCCCTTCTGATGACATCTTCAGCGGTGCTCATTGACGATCCATTGAGTACAACGCTCAGTCCAAAGCAAACGTTCAAAACAATATTGTGAAGGAAATCAACAACCCATGAATAGCCTGGTCCCAGATCTGTTTGTATTAACTTGTGAACTCCTATCTCCATCATTGAATAAATAAGTAGGAGTTGGTAAGACAGCACCAACATATCTGAGACCAGGCTACAGTACGTCTTCACCAGACTGTGGTTTGTTCTAGTAGCCTGCTGGACATGTCACTGAGTGCTCTTGAGTCTTCTCTTAAAATACCTCATTGAGTGCTGACATAAAGGAGCAGCTGGTGGATTGGGTACCTTGGTGACATACATTACATGGACAACAGTGGATTAGGTTATTTCAGCCACACCCGTTGCTGACAGGTGTATAAAATTGAGCACACAACCATGCAATCTCCATAGACCAACATTGTCCGTAGAATGGCCCATCCTGAAGAGCTCGGTGACTTTCTGCCCTGCTAGAGCTGCCCCTGCTAGAGCTGCCCCTGCTAGAGCTGCCCCTGCAAGAGCTGCCCCTGTCAACTGCAAGCGCTGTTACTGTGAAGTGGAAATGTGTAGGAGCAACAACGGCTGTTTCAGTATAACAATGCCCCTGTGCACAGAGCGAGGTCCATACAGAAATGGTTTGTCGATGATTTTGGAATGAGATGTTCATTGAGCAGGGGTCCACATACCTTTGGCCATGTCATGTTTGACAGTATTGGTTGCATTCAAAGCCTAGATATTTTGTTCCTCTGTGTATGGGTCATGTTACACCACATTTTTATGCTATTATCGCCATGTAGATGTAATATGATCGACCTATATGCAATATTAAATATTATTGTAATTGATTTGAGACAGAGAGAGGCTCAGTCCGAGCAAACATTGTTTTATCTCTAGAGGGACACCAGCTTTCAACACTAGCATTGTGGGTGGGTTCTTGAAATCCCCCCGTAGCCCTAAAGAAAACACAGACAGACCCAAGGGATGTAGCAGATTAAATTCCCCCTGTGAAACCACTCTGACGCTTTCTATTCTTACACCACTGTGGTATGAAATGATATTATCGTCTCCGAAAATGGGTCCTACACCAATTGACGGGAAGCTAGCATGACCCATAAACACAGCTATTAAACTCCCACCTCAAACCGCCAACATGCTGACTAAGCGACGAGGCACTTATACATTTACATCAAGCTATACTATAGCATACTGTATGTAGAACCTGGGATACTTTCTCCTCCATTTGACTGGTTATCAACAGATTAGTTTTCAGAAGATTTAATCTAACACAACTATACAATAATAATTTATGTAAACTTTACTATAAAAATTTAAGCTATCTGTACTATTACAATTTAAGTAATTTATACTATAAGAGTTAAACTCTATACTATGAAAAATACTAAAAAGTTGAATCCTTATGTACAGTTGAATTTGTAACAGTTGAAGTTTATACTGTAAAGTTGAAGTCCTCTATACTGTAACAGTTGAAGTCCTATACTGTAACAGTTGAAGTCCTCTATACTATAAGAGTTGAAGTCCTCTATACTGTAACAGTTGAAGTCCTCTATACTGTAACAGTTGAAGTCCTCTATACTAAAACAGTTGAAGTCCTCTATACTGTAACAGTTGAAGTCCTCTATACTATAACAGTTGAAGTCCTCTATACTGTAACAGTTGAAGTCCTCTATACTGTAACAGTTGAAGTCCTCTATACTAAAACAGTTGAAGTCCTCTATACTGTAACAGTTGAAGTCCTCTATACTGTAACAGTTGAAGTCCTCTATACTGTAACAGTTGAAGTCCTCTATACTGTAACAGTTGAAGTCGTTTAAGGTTTGTGTTCTTGTTTACAGTACTGTAGAGTGTTCATTTCATTTTGCAGAACGATGCAGCCGTGTATACGATGTAAAATACAACAACGATCAACCGGAGGACTGTTTGAATAGGCAGCGGGAGTCTGGAGAAGAGAAGAAGAGTGGCAGAAGCTATTAAAGAAGACATTCCGTGACAGCAGCAGATCCCGACACAGCTTCATCACAGAATGAGGATGAAATACACAATCTCCCTTGTCTTCATTGTGGCACTGGTCATCATTGAGAAGGAAAACAACATTATCTCACGGTAAACCTAAGCCCATCTCCATGATCAACAGAGAGAGAGAGTGTGTGTGTGTGTGTGTGTGTGTGTGTGTGTGTGTGTGTCTGTGTGTGTAAGTGTGTGTAAGTGTGTGTGTGTGTGCGTGTGCGTGCGTGTCTGTGTGTGTGCGTGCGTGTGTGTGTGTGCATGTGCATATGCGTGTGTCTGTGTGTATGTGTGTGTGTATGTGTGTGTGTGTGTGTGTGTGTATGCGTTAGGCCTGTCTGTTATACTGATCTCCCTCAGATTGGAACAGGCTCACCTTTATTCATAGCGGTGTGTTTGAGACATTCGTTTCAGCTACTCGGCCTCAAGTGTCATGCTGTGTTTTCCAAGTCATCTGATTGGATGAAGTAGTCATGTTTCAATTGCATAGATTGTTTACTTACTTTAATTGATTTCACTGTCTGTGGATAAGATGGTCTTGTAAAACTATAAAACATGTTGTTTAACACTGCCAACCCTGTCTTGTAGGGTTTCAGACAAGCTCACCCCAAAGCAGACCCCCCAGACACCCCTTCAGCCCAGTAACTCTGCCTCAGCCCTGGGTCTCCTGAAGTTGAATGGCTCCTCCTTCTCTACCCTGAGCAAGCTGGACCCTGTCTTCACCCTCATGAAGAGACGCCTGGAGAACTACACCGAGCAGAGGTCTGTGTGTGTAGCATGATATACTATTTATCATACAGTAAGACAAGCAGTCTGGTCTTAATGGCTACATGTACTCCTAAATCTACACCCTGTACAGCCAGGAGAGGACTGGCCACCCCTCAGAGCCCGGCTCCTCTCTAGATTTCTTTCTAGGTTCCTGCCTTCCAGGGAGTTGTTCCTACTGTGCTTCTGCCTCTGCATTGCTTCTTCTCTGGGGATTTAGACTGGGTGTCTGTAAAGCACTTAGTGATAACTGCTGATGTAAAAAGGCATTTATAAAATATATGTGATTGATTGACACTACAGTACCTAACATATCATGTTTGATCTCAGTAAAGACATTCCTGAAGCTAGCATAGTGGTGTCCCCACTCCTGATCAGTATTTGTATGTGTGCTGTCCAAGTGGTTGGGAATAATGTTTTTTTATTTTTTATATCCGATTCGATTGACATTGGACAATAACGTTTTGTATTTTGTACTGTATTGTAGGTCAGAGGTCATAGGGTCAGCTGGAAACAGAAAGCACATCCTCCTATTGGCCACCACGCGGACAGGCTCTTCCTTCGTGGGCGAGTTCTTCAACCAGCAGGGAGACAACATGTTCTACCTGTTCGAGCCGCTGTGGCACGTGGAGAGGTCGCTGACATTAGAGAGCGGCGGGACCAACGCCACAGCCGCCGCCCGGGCCTACCGGGAAGTCCTCCAGGGGCTCTTCCTGTGTGACTTCACCCCTCTGGAGAGCTTTATTGACCCACTTCCTGTAGACCACGTCACCTCAGCCCTGTTCAGGAGAGAATCTAGCAGCTCTCTCTGTGAGGAGTCCGTCTGTAGCCCGTTCGTTAAGAAAGTCTTTGAACGCTACCATTGCCGGACCAGGAAGTGTGGTCCCCTCAACCTGACCATGGCGTCCGAGTCATGCCAGCAGAAGGAGCACAGGACCATTAAATCCGTCCGGGTGCGCCAGCTGGAGACCCTGAGACCCCTCGCCGAGGATCCTCGTCTGGATATCAAGTTCATCCAGCTGGTGAGGGACCCCAGGGCGGTTCTGGCCTCCCGCATGGTGGCCTTCTCCGCCAAGTACAACAACTGGAAGAAGTGGGCGGTGGACGGAGATGTGCCCATTGACGACGACGAGGTGAGGAAGCTGAAAGGCAACTGCGACAACATCAGGATGTCTGCGGAGGTCGGCCTGAGGCAGCCGTCTTGGCTGAGGCGGAGGTACATGCTAGTACGGTACGAGGATATCGCTAGATTCCCTATGAGGAAGGCAGCGGAGATGTACAAGTTCACCGGGATCCCGTTCACTCCTCAGGTGAAAGACTGGGTGTTAAAGAACACCCAGGCTTCCAATGAAGCTAGTGGAGTGTATTCAACACAGAAGAACTCCTCCGAGCAAGTGGAGAAATGGAGGTTCAGCATACCGTACAAACTAGCCCAGGTGGTGCAGAGGGTTTGTGGACCCACGATGAAACTGTTTGGGTACAAGTTTGTGAACAGTGAGGCGATGCTGACGGACAAGTCTATCAGTTTGATCGAAGAAAAGATTTTCATACAAAACTTTTTATAGACATTTTACGGTAACTCTGAACTCTGCTCATCAGACAAAGTGGACCAACAGATACGATTATGAAGTGATAGTTGTGAGGATATTTATTGGGGACTGTACTAGTATACAACAGAGTAATGTATGAGACACTTTATAGATACATATTAAATTATGACATGTTACACTCCAGGGTGTAGAAGGAAATACACATTTTTGTGTGTAATAAAAAGGAACGAATACAAAAACGAGTACTACCTTTTAACTTTTTACAGGGACATTTAACAAAAGAAACCTCTTGGTACATGAGTACTACATGGTAGAAAACCCTTGTTACATGAGTACTACATGGTAGAAATCCCTTGTTACATGAGTACTACATGGTAGAAAACCCCTTGTTACATGAGTACTACATGGTAGAAAATCCCTTGTTACATGAGTACTACATGGTAGAAAACCCCTTGTTACATGAGTACTACATGGTAGAAATCCCTTGTTACATGAGTACTACATGGTAGAAAACCCTTGTTATATGAGTACTAAGTGGTAGAAATCCCTTGTTATATGAGTACTGCATGGTAGAAATCCCTTGTAACATGAGTACTACATGGTAGAAATCCCTTGTTACATGAGTACTACATGGTTGAAAACCCTTGTTATATGAGTACTACGTGGTAGAAATCCCTTGTTACATGAGTACTACATGGTAGAAAACCCCTTGTTACATGAGTACTACATGGTAGAAATCCCTTGTTACATGAGTACTACATGGTAGAAATCCCTTGTTACATGAGTACTACATGGTAGAAAACCCCTTGTTACATGAGTGCTACATGGTAGAAATCCCTTGTTATATGAGTACTACATGGTAGAAATCCCTTGTTACATGAGTACTACATGTTAGAAAACCCTTGTTATATGAGTACTACATGGTAGAAATCCCTTGTTACATGAGTATTACATGGTAGAACTCCCTTGTTATATGAGTGCTACATGGTAGAAATCCCTTGTTATATGAGTACTACATGGTAGAAATCCCTTGTTACATGAGTACTACATGGTAGAAATCCCTTGTTACATGAGTACTACATGGTAGAAAACACTTGTTACATGAGTACTACATGGTAGAAATCCCTTGTTACATGAGTACTACATGGTAGAAAAAAACACTTGTTATATGAGTACTACATGGTAGAAATCCCTTGTTACATGAGTACTACATGGTAGAAAACACTTGTTATATGAGTACTACATGGTAGAAAACCCTTGTTATATGAGTACTACATGGTAGAAATCCCTTGTTACATGAGTACTACATGGTAGAAAACACTTGTTATATGAGTACTACATGGTAGAAATCCCTTGTTACATGAGTACTACATGGTAGAAATCCCTTGTTATATGAGTACTACATGGTAGAAAACACTTGTTATATGAGTACTAGAAAACACTTGTTATATGAGTACTACATGGTAGAAATCCCTTGTTATATGAGTACTACATGGTAGAAATCCCTTGTTATATGAGTACTACATGGTAGAAATCCCTTGTTATATGAGTACTACATGGTAGAAAACACTTGTTATATGAGTACTACATGGTAGAAAACCCTAGTTATATGAGTACTACGTGGTAGAAATCCCTTGTTATATGAGTACTACATGGTAGAAATCCCTTGTTATATGAGTACTACATGGTAGAAAACACTTGTTATATGAGTACTACATGGTAGAAATCCCTTGTTATATGAGTACTACATGGTAGAAATCCCTTGTTACATGAGTACTACATGGTAGAAAACACTTGTTATATGAGTACTACATGGTAGAAAACCCTTGTTATATGAGTACTACGTGGTAGAAATCCCTTGTTATATGAGTCCTACATGGTAGAAAAGTTGTTTGTTTTGCACCTTTGCCACCTTTTCACCCCAAGTAATTCAAGCTTTTTAAATCTGGTTTTAGGGTGGCCAAGCTTGAGTCCTTGAACAGTTTCCCTGTTGAAGTGTATTTTTTTCTGTCAAGCCACGGGTTAATAACAGTAGCTGATTTGAGCTGTAGAGAAGGGAGTTAAATGAATGGCTTTGCTCTGTGTGTGTGGAAAGCAAGACAGTGGCAGGACATTCCAATGTTTTGGTCTTGTATGTTCTATAGCATTTACCTATAAAGAAGGGATGTTCTTTCATGTTAATTTAATATATTATTTTATTTGTATTGAGATTGAGAGATTATGGCCATGGCTTTTGCACATGCTACATAGATGGATAGTTTTCTCCCCGCTAACTGATGGGACCCCTTACTTCCAGACCTGGGTTCAAATAGTAGTCGAAATCTTTCATACGGTTTTAGCATTTGCTTTAGCCTGCCAGTAGTGCCATATGGGTGGGGTTTGCTGTTATGAGATTATTCTATTGGTTAATAACACCAGCTAAAGTATTTGAAATGATTTTGAATACTATTTGAACCCAGGTCTGCTTCGTAAACACACCGGCTAGGTGAGTGAGTATCTGTACATGCATGTTGCTGTTTTAGTTTTAATTGGCTGTTAGTGTTTCGCGTCGTGGAAGTCGACGGTGAGCGTAGCGACTCATTCTGTAAAAACAGATGTCTTCGGTGGTCCTGTATGTACAGACATTGTGTGTCCCAAAAGGCACCCTGTTCCCCATAATGCACCATGGGGAATAGACACATACATTCCTCCTGCAGCTGGTTTGCAGAATTGTGTGAGGTTTATCAGCAGCTTTCTGTCCTTTGACACAAGTCTCCTGGCTGGTGATGATGGACGAGAAGAGGACCAGGGGACTAAAAGACTGGGTGTACGTTCCAAATGGCACCCTATTCCGTATATGGTGCACTATTTTTGACCACTGCCCCATTGGGATCTGGTCATAGGTAGTGCACTATGTAGGGAATAGGTTGCCCTTTGGGAGGCGTTATGGTTTTTGTCTATATGTATGCCTATGCCCTTTCTCATTCTGGTGTTAAGTTAAGTTTGCTTTTCATTTCAGTGGAATTCACTACTGTTGTATGTGGTTGTTAGGCCTTTTACTGTACAAGTAAATTGAATACTGACAAGTCTACTTTTGTTGTTTCCTTGTTTTGCTGTCAGATGTATTTTAAACTGTTAGGTGACATTTCCTCAAATATATGTTCTATGTGTAGGGTAGCATTGCTTATTAATATGGAGAAATCTCAAACCGATTTGACGCATACTAGCCACGAACATTGGAGACATTCATTAAGCCCAGAGCAGGACTCTCCAACCCTGTTCCTGACCAGAGCAGGACTCTCCAACCCTGTTCCTGATCAGAGCAGGACTCTCCAACCCTGTTCCTGACCAGAGCAGGTCTCTCCAACCCTGTTCCTGACCAGAGCAGGACTCTCCAACCCTGTTCCTGACCAGAGCAGGACTCTCCAACCCTGTTCCTGACCAGAGCAGGACTCTCCAACCCTGTTCCTGACCAGAGCAGGACTCTCCAACCCTGTTCATCGCCAGAGCAGGACTCTCCAACCCTGTTCCTCGCCAGAGCAGGACTCTCCAACCCTGTTCATGGCCAGAGCAGGACTCTCCAACCCTGTTCCTCGCCAGAGCAGGACTCTCCAACCCTGTTCATGGCCAGAGCAGGACTCTCCAACCCTGTTCCTCGCCAGAGCAGGACTCTCCAACCCTGTTCCTCGCCAGAGCAGGACTCTCCAACCCTGTTCCTCGCCAGAGCAGGACTCTCCAACCCTGTTCCTGGAGAGCTACCATCCTGTAGGTTTTCACTCCAACCCTGTTCCTGGAGAGCTACCGTCCTGTAGGTTTTCACTCCAACCCTGTTCCTGGAGAGCTACCCTCCTGTAGGTTTTCACTCCAACCCTGTTCCTGGAGAGCTACCATCCTGTAGGTTTTCACTCCAACCCTAATGTAACACATCTGATTCTAATAATTAGCTGGTTAATAAGCAGAATCAGGTTAGTTGGAGCAAACACCTACAGATTGGTAGCTCTCCAGGAACAGGGTTGGAGCAAACACCTACAGATTGGTAGCTCTCCAGGAACAGGGTTGGAGCAAACACCTACAGATTGGTAGCTCTCCAGGAACAGGGTTGGAGCAAACACCTACAGATCGGTAGCTCTCCAGGAACAGGGTTGGAGCAAACACCTACAGATCGGTAGCTCTCCAGGAACAGGGTTGGAGCAAACACCTACAGATCGGTAGCTCTCCAGGAACAGGGTTGGAGCAAACACCTACAGATTGGTAGCTCTCCAGGAACAGGGTTGGAGCAAACACCTACAGATTGGTAGCTCTCCAGGAACAGGGTTGGAGCAAACACCTACAGATCGGTAGCTCTCCAGGAACAGGGTTGGAGCAAACACCTACAGATCGGTAGCTCTCCAGGAACAGGGTTGGAGCAAACACCTACAGATTGGTAGCTCTCCAGGAACAGGGTTGGAGCAAACACCTACAGATTGGTAGCTCTCCAGGAACAGGGTTGGAGCAAACACCTACAGATCGGTAGCTCTCCAGGAACAGGGTTGTTATTCGTATTTATTATGGATCCCCATTAGCTGCTACCAAGGCAGCAGCTACTCTTCCTGGGGTCTGGCAAAATTAAGGCAGTTTATACAATTTTAAAAACATTACAATACATTCACAGATTTCACAACACACTGTGTGCTCTCAGTCACCTACTCCACCACTACCTCATATCTACAACACACTGTGTGCTCTCAGTCACCTACTCCACCACTACCACATATCTACAGTACAAAATCCATGTGTATGTGTGTGTGTAGAGTGCATATGTTATTGTGTGTGTGTTTGCATGTGTCTGTGCCTATGTTTGTGTTGCTTCACAGTCCCCGCTGTTCCATAAAGTGTATTTGTATCTGTTTTATAAATCTGGTTTTATAAATCTGGTTATATGATCATATCTCCTCCTCCCTGTTATATGGTTATATCTCCTCCTCCCTGTTATATGGTTATATCTCCTCCCTGTTATATGGTTATATCTCCTCCTCCCTGTTATGTGATTATATCTCCTCCTCCCTGTTATATGGTTATATCTCCTCCCTGTTATATGGTTATATCATGTCAGTTAAGAACAAATTCTTATTTACAATGACGGCCTACAAAAAGGCAAAAGGCCTCCTGCGGGGACGGGGGCTGGGATAAAAAAATATATATAAATATAGGACAGAACACACATCATGACAAGAGAGACAACACTACATAAAGAGAGACCTAAGACAACAACATAGCAAGGCAGCAACACATGACAACACAGCATAGTAGGCCACAGACAACAGCACAAAGGGCAAGAAGGTAGAGACAACAATACATCACACAAAGCAGCCACAACTGTCAGTAAGAGTGTCCATGATTGAGTCTTTGAATGAAGAGAGATTGAGATAAAACTGTCCAGTTTGAGTGTTTGTTCCAGCTTGTTCCAGTCGCTAGCTGCAGCGAACTGAAAAGAGGAGCGAACCAGGGATGTGTGTGCTTCAGGGACCTTTAACAGAATGTGACTGGCAGAACGGGTGTTGTATGTGGAGGATGAGGGCTGCAGTAGATATCTCAGATAGAGGGAAGTGAGGCCTAAGAGGGTTTTATAAATAAGCATCAATCAGTGGGTCTTGCGACGGGTATAAAGAGATGACCAGTTTACAGAGGAATATAGAGTGCAGTGATGTGTCCTTTAAGGAGCATTGGTGGCAAATCTGATGGCCGAATGGTAAAGAACATCTAGCCGCTCGAGAGCACCCTGACCTGCCGATCTATAAATTATGTCTCCGTAATCTAGCATTTGTAGGATGGTTTATTTGAGGAGGAGGGTTTATTCTCCAGGTCTTTAATCGTTTTCCAGAACTTCTTGGGGTTCGACCCACAGAGAGAGAACTGCTCCTTAAAGTCACTAACTTAGGCCTTCCGGATAGCCTGAGTGCACTTATTTCTCATTTGCCTGATCGAGAGCAAGTCAGCCTGAGTGTGTGTGTGCCGAGCCTTTCACCAAATGCAATTCTTGAGGTGGAGTAACTCTGCTAGATCACGGTCGAACCACTTGATGTGGAATAGAGTTCCATGTAGTCATGGCTCTAAATCAAATCAAATCAAATTTTATTTGTCACATACACATGGTTAGCAGATGTTAATGCGAGTGTAGCGAAATGCTTGTGCTTCTAGTTCCGACAATGCAGTAATAACGAACAAGTAATCTAACTAACAATTCCAAAAAAACTACTGTCTTATACACAGTGTAAGGGGATAAAGAATATGTACATAAGGATATATGAATGAGTGATGGTACAGAGCAGCATAGGCAAGATACAGTAGATGATATCGAGTACAGTATATACATATGAGATAAGTATGTAAACCAAGTGGCATAGTTAAAGTGGCTAGTGATACATGTATTACATAAGGATGCAGTCGATGATATAGAGTACAGTATCAACGTATGCATATGAGATGAATAATGTAGGGTAAGTAACATTATATAAGGTAGCATTGTTTAAAGTGGCTAGTGATATATTTACATCATTTCCCATCAATTCCCATGATTAAAGTGGCTGGAGTAGAGTCAGTGTCATTGACAGTGTGTTGGCAGTAGCCACTCAATGTTAGTGGTGGCTGTTTAACAGTCTGATGGCCTTGAGATAGAAGCTGTTTTTCAGTCTCTCGGTCCCAGCTTTGATGCACCTGTACTGACCTCGCCTTCTGGATGACAGCGGGGTGAACAGGCAGTGGCTCGGGTGGTTGATGTCCTTGATGATCTTTATGGCCTTCCTGTAGCATCGGGTGGTGTAGGTGTCCTGGAGGGCAGGTAGTTTGCCCCCGGTGATGCGTTGTGCAGACCTCACTACCCTCTGGAGAGCCTTACGGTTGAGGGCGGTGCAGTTGCCATACCGGTGCAGTTGGTGATACAGCCCGCCAGGATGCTCTCGATTGTGCATCTGTAGAAGTTTGTGAGTGCTTTTGGTGACAAGCCGAATTTCTTCAGCCTCCTGAGGTTGAATAGGCGCTGCTGCGCCTTCCTCACGATGCTGTCTGTGTGAGTGGACCAATTCAGTTTGTCTGTGATGTGTATGCCGAGGAACTTAAAACTTGCTACCCTCTCCACTACTGTTCCATCGATGTGGATGGGGGGGTGTTCCCTCTGCTGTTTCCTGAAGTCCACAATCATCTCCTTAGTTTTGTTGACGTTGAGTGTGAGGTTATTTTCCTGACACCACACTCCGAGGGCCCTCACCTCCTCCCTGTAGGCCGTCTCGTCGTTGTTGGTAATCAAGCCTACCACTGTTGTGTCGTCCGCAAACTTGATGATTGAGTTGGAGGCGTGCATGGCCACGCAGTCATGGGTGAACAGGGAGTACAGGAGAGGGCTCAGAACGCACCCTTGTGGGGCGTAGTACTGTGTAGTACTATATAGTACTGTGCACCTCCCATAGTCTGTTCTGGACTTGGGGACTGTGAAGAGACCTCTGGTGGCATGTCTTGTGGGGTATGTATGGGTGTCCGAGCTGTGTGCCAGTAGTTCAAACAGACAGCTTGGTGCATTCAACATGTCAATAACTCTCACAAATACAAGTAGTGATGAAGTCAATCTCCTCCGCTTTAAACCAGGAGAGATTGACATGCATATTATTAATGTTAGCTCTCTGTGTACATCCAAGGGCCAGCCGTGCTGCCCTGTTCTGAGCCAATTACAATTTTCCTGAGTCCCTTTTTGTGGTGTGTGGTCAGGTATGACAAAACCAGGGCCTGTAGGATTTGCCTTGTTGATAGTGTTGTTAAGAAGGTAGAGCAGCGCTTTATTATGGACAGACTTCTCCCCATATTAGCTACTGTTGAATCAATATGTTTTGACAGGTTATTCTAAGCTGTTTAGTCACCTCAACTTGCTCAATTTCTACACTATTTATTACAAGATTCAGTTGAGGTGATGATTTTTGTCCCAAATGTAAATGCTTTTAGTTTTGGAAATATTTAGGACTAACTTATTCCTTGCCACGCACTCTGAAACGATGTAGTACTGTTTCACCTCCCGGTCGGAGAGCCCTGAATCAGAGCAATATGTTTAGAATGTGAATATACATTCTAGATATATGGTTCTCATTCAGACAGACAATTCATTTTCTATTATGACTTAACAGTAGAATCAAACAGTAGCCTACTTTTTGAATCACCGGTTCTAGATATATGGTTCTGATTCAGACAAACAATTAATTTTCTATTATGACTTAACAGTAGAATCAAACAGTAGCCTACTTTTTGAATCACCGGTTCTAGATATATGGTTCTGATTCAGACAAACAATTCATTTTCTATTATGACTTAACAGTAGAATCAAACAGTAGCCTACTTTTTGAATCACCGGTTCTAGATATATGGTTCTGATTCAGACAAACAATTCATTTTCTATTATGACTTAACAGTAGAATCAAACAGTAGCCTACTTTTTGAATCACCGGTTCTAGATATATGGTTCTGATTCAGACAAACAATTCATTTTCTATTATGACTTAACAGTAGAATCAAACAGTAGCCTACTTTTTGAATCACCGGTTC